>NW_027494106.1:0-224319 GCF_021521415.1 Bidens hawaiensis | reverse complement strand
GGAATCCAATGAAATTCATTTTTTTTAATAGTGAAAATTTAGTTAAATAATGGAAAATAAAATTTCATAACAGAAATAATTTTGTTTAAATAATGACAAGTTCAATTAATAATATAACTATAACATTTCAATTTCAACGATAAAATTTACAAGATGAAAGGTAACTTGTAAGACACGAGATCAATAAATACACGACGTACAAAAATGTTAAAAATCAAAGTTGAGAGTAGAAATTGACACGTTGTCAATAATTTAATAAGCAAACAAGGTAAATGAGAAATGACAAATTAAATAATATGGTCAACTAATAACTGACTGTCGAAATTGTGTTTTTTTTATAATTGAAGAAAAAGAAAAAAAATTGTTTCAATTTATGAGAATCTAATATTTTAATTAGTTAACGAAATGTTAATGAACCAAATCCTATAATTTTGATTAAGTAAAACCAAACGTATAGATAAGTACGGCAACCAACGATATTGATCTTTGGAAATATAAGAAAAATTTTTATTGTATGCGAAAAAGATACTTAAAATGATGGATTTTTCCAAGTTGAGTTTGTTCCAAAATTAGCCAAATAATCGTTTAAGGTATAATTGAATACAAAATACGTTTAGACGAAAATGATGAAGACGATAAAAATCTTCTTTGTGAAAACTTAACTACGATTGGTTTGACTCAAAACACCTTTGTTAATCTAGCTTATGAAAACTTAAATACTTGAGATCAAATGATTTGTGGCACCTCGAATAGGTTTGTGAAAACGAGGTTTGACTAAGGTAAACGTGATGAAATTAAGTCTTGCGGGTCTAGAATCGAATAAGCGAGAAAGACCTTGTTACATGAAGGAAAGCCGGAAAGGCATAGAGTTGGTAGGTTTAAGCTAAATGAGCATGGGTAGTACGGTATGGTGCCGGTATAACTTAATCTCGACGTGAATGAGTAAATATCAATGCCTTGCGAAGGTGATTAGGGTCTCCATAATTGTAGAAGGCACATGTAGCAGGTGTATAAAGCTAAGTCGACGACATAGACCATTGAGGGATGTCTTGTGTCGTAGGCAGTGTACGAAAAGTCTGAACGGGAGAACCATAACGGTTATAGTGAGTGTAAGAATGACACAAGGATTGAGTCGGATGACGAAAATCACAAATAAGACATAACAAGCGTATTCCGGTGTAAGGTTTCTTGTTTGGGACACTAGGATTTGTTGAGATTGATAATTGGTTTACTTAGTACCCTAACTCGATTATTAAGCTTGCGCTTGTTATTATTGTTGTTATGAGGGTGAGTAAGGGTAAATGAATCGAAATTTCTCTGAAAGAAATTAGTGAACAAGATTAAATGGATTGTATTAGTGTTTTGAGTTAGAATTTATGTCCTAGAGATTGCAGGAGCTATCTCTTTGACAGTACTTGTGGTCATAAAGCGGGTGTAGAGAATATATGATCGATATTGTTTGATGTAGAAATCCTTCTATAATTATGTAAATTGAGATTAAATGAGTATAACTAATAAGTTGTGTAAATTTCTTATTAGTTATTAAGGAAATAGTGATATTCGACATAAGTTGTGCTAGCGTAATCATGACTTAAGGATAAGTCAGAATTTAAATGAGATAATCTATACGACAATTTGTTAAGTAGATGATATAATCAATGAGGTGATTTGATATGAGATTTTTTTTTGTCGAAGCATAACAAATTAAAATGTTAATACTTAAAATTTGAGGGTGATAACTGAGATGTAATTGATAGTTATTGGGGGTGTTGAGTTACTTGTGATAAGTTCGTTAGTTGATAACGTGATAATCGTGAACATGATGGATATTTTTCAAATAACAGTTTGATGATGTTGTAATAATACTTTTATTACATTTGATAGTTTGATGATGTTTTAATATGCGTATGAGAAAATAGCTATTAATTGCTATTGATAATTTGTGAATGTGATAATATGAGTGAGAGATAACCGATTAGATAATTAAATAGTAAATTGTTTAGATGGACTTGTGATAACAGAGTCCCAGTGAGTGAATGATTTGTGCTTCATCGTGGGAATGAAAATATTTGTGAGTATGTGAATGAACTGAATCAATAAGTCTTGGTTCAATGTAATTGAATAATAAAATAATTGAGTCAAATCGTAACTTGTTTCAAACAAAAATAAAATACATAAACAAATAATAACGTAAGTTTCTCGATATATTGGGTTTCCCATGAGCTTGTTCATGATATTTTGTTGGCCCATGAGTGTTACGTGTCGTTTTAACCGACCAACTAAGTAACGAATGACAAATGTAAGTATGAGTAGTTGAAGTATCTCGTGTATCACTACGCGTGATAATGCTCCAACCAAATATCGTAAATATAATAATTGGGAAAATGAATAGTTGGCGTGTCCATGGCGTCCCATGGATTTTTCACCCGACCCGACATTTAAAAAGTAATAAAATGATGACAATAAAAGGAAATGAAAAAAAAATGTAACCGTTAACCGATTACGGTAAACACTAAAAAGGTAAAAACAAAACTTAGGAAATCCTAAAAGAAATTTCCGTCAACGAAAACAACCAACAAAAAAAAATTAAATGTAAATATATATATTGGGAATGAGGCATTGCGTCGGAGTTATAAAATTATTTTGAGGATGAGACACAGTCTCGGAGTAATAAAATATTTTCAGAGTGAAGCATAGCTTCGGAGTTGTGTGTGTGTGTGCACGACAATAAAATAAACAATTTGCTAAGCAGTTAATAAGTATTTAATCTAACAAGCAGTTATGTAAGCTGTAAACAATCAAATAGAACACATCAGGTAAACAAATAAGCACACATGGGGTTCCTAAGCACGTTACTAAGGCACCACTAACGACCTATCTTAAACCTTCGGATCTGATACCAATCTGTCACATCCCAACCTACGGCGGAAATGCCGGGGCGAACTGATTGCTCACAGCTTTCCAAAGGTTCCTATTATGCAATAATCAATGTTTCATTATCTATTTAATAATTTCAAATAAAACAATTACAGTTAAGTACATCAAGTATAACGAAATTACAACAATGATTAATTAAGTTTGTATCCTAAAAATCATCTCTACATCATCTTCACTTGCTAATCAACCAAGCTAATAACCTGAAAATGCGTACAAAATATATGTTTGTCAACAACACATGTTGAGTGAGTAGATCACCAGTTTTGACACAAACAAAAGTGATAATAATATATAATGATATAAGTGAATAAAAAAAATTAGGCAAAACTGTTATCTGTGAGTATAAACAATTAAACCGTAGCACATACATAAACAATCAACCATAAAGAAAGGGATAAACCGTTACCATGCGAATGGGCACTGGTTACCAAAAAATGAGGTGTCGGTGAAACCATTGCCAATGCGATCGGGCTCCGGCCACTACGACGGTCGTATGATCATACTATAATGAGATTATGTTGGACCTCTCCGAATGCGATTCAAGTAAGTAAATAAGCAAAAGCAAGTAACAGGCAATCATTCAATTGATACACATCACAAAGATCACAGTTTGCGTTTGAGAAATAATACGTTAAATGGTACGCAAGTGTCCCCAAAACATTTGAAAACAAGTAAAATAGGGGAGTGATTACTCACCTCGATGATTAAGCAAGAGATAATAAATAGGTAAGAAAGCAGTAAACGAAGCTCTTCGGGAAAGATACCGACGAGAAGTCCTAAGTAACAATAATTGAGTAAAGATAAATATAGATTGAATAACGAGGTCAAAACTAAATAAAGATTCGAGATTTGAGGATCAGGTGTTCTTACAAAAGTTAGTTATTTATTATTAATTTTTATTATCAAAGTTTTACCATAAATAACATGATTTAATTATAAAATACATAAATACTTAAATAATAACTATAACGATTTCATAGTTTGAGAAAGAGATTTGTTTTAACTAGTTCTTTTTAATTAGAGAAAAATACATTTAATATATTTATATACATTTATGTTTGTTAAAAATCTTTACTTAGTCTAATATATATATATATATATATATATATATATGTATGTATATATATATATACACATATATAGTTTTACAAAAAAACTGAAAACGACAACTAACGACGTCGGTTTAGTAAAACGAAGTTTATTTATCACCATATCAATAATGTTATTTAATTAATTAAACGAACCCAAAACCTTTAAAATCCTTATTAATTAAACCGCTAACAATTTTTAAATCACAAAAATACATATACATATATATATATATGTGGTTTTAACTTAGGATACGAAAAGTGATCGGTTATTATGCCAGTTTTATAAAAGTATAAACCAGTTATTAAATAGATTGATATATATTATTTGCTAAAATAATAGTAGAAGGATAATAATAATAAAATAAAAACAAAAATGCTGCTGGAGGGACTCGAACCCGAGCCCTCCAACCCACAACTCAAAGCTACGCACACCAGCCAACTGATAATAACATCATAAACGCGTTACATAACTAGATAGACCAGAAATCCGAATTATACTATAAACCCTAATAAATCAAATCAATCGAATCTGATGTATTTGACTTAATTAACGATAGGGTTCTTGAAAAGCAATCAAAAACGAACCCAACCATATAAAAATATTACCTTAGACGATGATCGGAAGTGGGTTTAATCGAACTCGACAGTGGCGACTAAACTTTGAGATAAACGGACGAGCAAACGACTATGATAATGTAATTGGATTGAGGGGTTTAAATGACGAGGGTTAGGCGCTGCTAATCATAGATTTAATTGAATTATAATTATCGATTACATGTATATTAGGAATGAGGTGATGACGGCCAATAAATCAAGAATTACGAATCAAGTTTGACCAATTAACATAATTGTTGGTGTTGGCAGGCTGCATTAGGTAAGTGTAATCAAGATGTGATTTAATTTCCAAGTTTTTACGAAGATTATGGTCAAGGAACGTAAACGGGTCTCGGGTTTACTATATGGGTCGGGTTGATGGGTTTGGTAATGTGTTAATGGGTTGGGAATTTAGGTTTCGCAAAAAGGTCCCTGAAGTATGTAGACGGATACAAAAGAAGGTAAAACTTTAGATTAGGGTTAAAAAGTGTTTATTTTTCAAAGTTAATTTATATTTAACAAATAAATAAAATAAGCAATGGAAATAATTTAATAATTACTTGATAAACACGTTAAAATTTCCGAACATCGAAATAGATCGGATATTTAATTAAAATAAAAATTTGAAATTTCCGAGTTGTTACATGTGGGCAAGTTTAATTGAAAAATGATCGAGTTTATATAGTGTTTTAAGGATGCTAAGCCGCGGTTTGTTATTAACGAGTCATAGCTGTCACTGGCTGTTAATTAGTTCACATTTTCCACAATTAGAGTGTCGGTGGAACGCGCTAAGGATCAAAGAATGATTTGGTGAAATCAAGTTCGTGATTTAGGCCGTGAATTGAGTGCCAAGAAGGAGTGAGGCGTCGGTGGTGATAGGAGGTAATAAGAAGAAGATGGTTTGTGTGACATCTGCCCCGATCCGACCCGACCCAGGTACCCGTTTCCCTTATCCGATCTTTCTTTTATGATTTAATATTTATACTTATATTTTACTTTTAATAATAATATATATTTTCCTTCCCGCCTCTTTCTCTCTCTTTCTTTCCGCCGTCCCATCCCTCTCCTTCTCTCTTTCCGCCTTCTTTTCCCTCTTGTCGCCGTCCCGCCCTTAAGCCTTGTTTCCCTCCTTTTCTTCTAACTCTTTTGTTCCTTCCCGCCTAAGGTTGTCTGCGCAGACCCCCTTGCAAGGAAGCCTGCGTGAAGACCACCTGTTTCAGTGATACGCGAGACGAACTCTTCTCGCAGCGCGCTAAGAATTGTAGTTCTTCTCGCAGCGCGCTAAGAACGGTAGTTCTTCCCGCGACGCGCTAAGGATTGTAGTTCTTCTCGCAGCGCGCTACGAATCGTAGTTCTTCCCGCGACGCGCGAAGAATTATAGTTCTTCCCGCGGCGCGCTAAGAAATGTGATTCTTCCCGCGACGCGCTTAGAAATGTAGTTCTTTCCGCGACGCGTTAAGGTTAGTTCTGTCTGCCTTCGCGCTCGCGCTCTCTTGACCTTCTGTGTCAGCCTTCTCGCGCTAAACCCTTTGAGTTTTCTTCTGTTTAATCTAGCCGTTTGCTTTTGTGTTGTCTTATCTTTTGAGCTGTTGACCTAATCTGCTTTATGTCTGAAAAGTTACTTTCGGCGCAGCATGCGCACCAACCCCATTGGTTGACAGAAAAAGTGACTGACATTATCTTTTGAGATCTGCTTTTCCATGCTTGACCAGTACCTTTTTCTGACCCGCCCATGCCTTTTTACTGTTCCCTGACAGCTTTATCTTGCCTCTGCAGCTGCCATATCTTTCCATATCTTTTGCTTTTGGATTCTTATGCTTTTTGATATCTTTTGCTTGATCCTGTTAAAGATCCTTTCCCCTTTTCTAGGGATTATGTCTCCTAGGGTTTTCCTATAAATAATAATAATATTTTCATAACACTACACACACAAAACACTTAATCTCTCCTGTTCTCCTTGCTCTCTCTGCCGCCTTCCTCTCTGCCTCCGTCTTCCTTTCTATTCTGCCCTGCTTTTCCGGTAATATATATAGATTATAAATAATAATTTACTTATTAATTATGCTAACTTATAATCAAGACTTAAATCAATTCATTAAAACAATAATCTTATTTATAGGTTAACTTGTGCTTGTTTAAAGTTGGTTCTTGCTTTATCTTACACCGCATCGTTTATCAAGTGAGTAATCTCGTACCTAATCCCTTTTTGCTTTTAATGTTTTGGGATGTTCATGTGTTCATACAAACTTAGAGTCTTAAACTTGTTTATGAACTTTAGTCGCGCAGTATCCCATGTGTTGAGGACGTAGACTTGGCTGTTTATTTGTATGTGTGGATCATTAACCGTCTTGTCGGTCTATTCCGCAGTTTTCATGGTACCATTAGATGAACACGGGAGAACTATCGTTTATGATTTTCTCTTTTGTTTACACATGCACAGTTTGTCTTGTTTGTGAGCTCAATTGTGAGCACTGGCAGTCTTATGAATCTTAGAGTTGGTCCCGATCAGATTACACCCTTGTTGAAAACCAGACATACACATGTTGCGCGCAGATTTATTGTTATCTATGTATTGTATTAAACTTGATTTCTCACCAACACGCAAGTGTTTGACGTTTATTTTAACACATGTTCAGGTTTGCAGTAGCTGTTTTGGAGCTTGTGGACACATAGGAAGTTTTCTGTATTTTGGACCTAGATTAAAATGTATCAAGACAAGTTATTTTGTTCGAATATTATGATATATTGATTTATGATGATTTATGTTATCTTGTTTACCCTGCGCGTGCGCGAATAAATGTATTTATTAAATATTGACACCCAATAGTGTCACGAGTAATGAAATAATATGTGGCGCCCCGATGTATAATCCGCCTTTGGTCGGGGTGTTACAGATTGGTATCAGAGCTCGTTGACTCTAGGATAGGTGGTTAGACGTAACGGCCTAGAATACCTAAGAGTCCCTTCTCGCGCATGAGAGAAATCTCATGTTTGCGCGCTTATTGTTAATTACTCGTTATTTATGAATATGCTCGCACTTGCGCAGTATATGATTTTATGTTTTATTTCGCGATATTTCGATTTTTGTTGAATTTCGATTTTTATTGATTTTACTTACATGTTCGTTTGTTGGATTTGAAAATCCGAAAAGTCATGGTGATACATGAATAGTTGATTTTCAATTTCCCTTTACGATTATGTTCTGAGGTTGGAGACTTGAAAAGTCATGGTGATACATGAATTGTCAACCTCCAATACTCATTTTCTTGTGTATTTTATATTGAAGATTGAAAAGTCATGGTGATACATGAATCGTCAATCTCCAATACTCGTTTGCTCGTATATTTTAAATTGGGAATTCGGAAAGTCATGGTGATACATGAATTGTCGATTCTTGATTCGAATTTGTTACCTTTATTAAGTCTGCATTTAGGGTCATTTATTTTACTTTAACTTTTGACTGTAACTGACTCCGTGAAACCAAGCTTTATAAGATTAAAACTTTGCGCTAAAACCAAGATATTAACTAAAATTAAAATTTTTATAGAATGCCTCCGCTATCTCGCCGATTTCAGAGAAGAGAAGCCTCGCGCATGCGTAGACAGCAACGTTCCCAGGAAATGGCCGCCGCAATAGCCCAAGCTTTGAGCCAAAACAATACCAACACCTCTGGTTACAACATTAAGTCCTTTAACGCGGGAAACCCTCCAAAGTTCACAGGTCTTGAAGGAGCCACCGTGATGCTCCAGTGGCTTGAGAAAATAGAAAACACTTTCCTCCACACCCAATGCCCCTCAGACAGACGAACCCTGTATGCTTCCAGTGTCCTGGAATCCAGAGCGCTTACATGGTGGAATGGAGTAGCTCATGCGCGTGGCGCAGAAGCTGCTTCCAGCATGCTCTGGGAGGAATTCAAGGAAATTCTGACGCGAGAATTCTGCCCTCCCAACGAAGTTAAGCGCCTGGAGGAGGAATTTTGGAATCTTAAGCAGTACAGTGGTGAAGCGCGCGAGTACGCGACGCGCTTCCATGAACTAAGCCTGCTTGTCCCTCACCTTGTTACCCCTTCCCGCCGAGCCATAGAGAAATTCCTTGGGGGTCTCCCCATGGAAATTCAAGATTCTGTATGGGCCAGAAACCCAGTAACCCTCTCTGACGCCATTGAGTTGGCCGCTGTGCTCAGCGACAACCATGTCAGAGCAGGAACCCTGTTCCTACGAGGAACTGAGAAGACCAAACCCACCAAAACTACCCCTGAACCAACAGAAACCAAACCAGAACCCTCAAACCGTAACAACCTCAAGCGCAGGCGCAAAGCCTATGCGCTTACCAACCCGCCCATTGTCCAGCAACCCATTTATCAACCCCCAGTTTACGCGCCTAACCCACTGACAGCCTACCCAACCCCTCCTGTAGTCCATAACTATGCCCTAACCAATCCCGCACTCCCTGCCCCGCCACCTAAGAAACCTTACACAGGAAACCATCCCTTTTGCCCAACCTGTAGATTTCACCACCCAACCCAAACCCCGTGTCGACTTTGTAACCGATGTGGCCGTACTGGTCACACTGCTGAGAACTGTAGAGTCCTTCCCGCCAATCAAATTGCGCCAACACCACCAGTCTACCCGCAGAACCCACAATCAATCTACCAAAACCCACGACCCAGATCGTGCTTTAACTGCGGTGATCCCAGTCATTTCCGGAACGCATGCCCGAGACTACAAGTTCAGATTACGCAAGCGAATCCGGTGAACCAGATTTCGAACCAGGCGACGCGTGGACGAGCTTTTAACATAACCGCGCACCAAGCGCAAGCGAATAATGACGTAATTAATGGTACATTTTTGCTTAACGGATTTTATGCTTCTGTACTTTTTGATACTGGCGCCGATCGAAGTTTTATCTCTCGCGCCTTCGAGCAGAAGCTTGCGCGACCGCGCAGCGATTTAAAAGAAGATTTTTCAGTTGAATTGGCTAATGGTGAAATTATTTTAATTAACTCAGTGATTAAAGATTGTACGCTTAACCTTAACGAAAACGATTTTCTGATTGACCTCATCCCCATGCCTCTTGGAAGCTTTGATGTTATCATTGGTATGGACTGGCTTTCGCATAATCGCGCCGAAGTTATTTGCGCCAAGAAATTGATTCGCATACCTCGAGAAAATGGTGATCTTCATATTTACGGCGAAAAACCCTCCAGTGGTCTTAAACTTATGTCTTGCGCCGAAGCCCAAAGACTCATGCGGAAGAAGTGTATTGCATTTCTAGCCCATGTGGTTAAACCTGCTGAAGAAAAGAAGCTTCGCGATATCCCTGTTGTGCGTGATTTCCCTGAAGTTTTTCCTGATGATCTTCCTGGTATCCCTCCCGCTCGTGAAGTCGAGTTCCGTATTGATCTTGTCCCTGGTGCTTCCCCCGTGGCTAAATCTCCTTACCGTCTTGCGCCCGCTGAGATGCAAGAATTGGCAAGCCAACTTCAAGAGTTGACTGCTAAAGGATTCATTCGCCCTAGCTCTTCGCCCTGGGGTGCTCCGGTGTTGTTCGTTAAAAAGAAAGATGGATCGTTTCGCATGTGTATTGATTACCGCGAGTTGAAAAACTCACCATTAAGAACCGGTATCCCTTACCACGTATTGACGACCTCTTTGACCAACTCCAAGGTGCCTCTTGTTTCTCGAAGATTGATCTCCGCTCTGGCTATCACCAGTTGCGCATCCGCGATGAAGATGTTCCGAAGACAGCTTTTCGAACTCGTTATGGCCATTTTGAATTCTTGGTCATGTCCTTCGATTTAACCAACGCACCCGCCGTTTTCATGGATCTAATGAATCGGGTGTGTAGGCCTTTCTTGGATAAATTCGTGATTGTGTTTATCGATGATGTTCTGGTGTATTCTAAGACCAAGGCCGAGCATGAGCAACATCTTCGGTTGGTGTTGCAAAAGCTTAGAGCTGAGCACCTCTATGCTAAGCTTTCCAAGTGTGAATTCTGGTCTGATGAAGTACAGTTTCTTGGTCATGTTGTAAACAAGATGGGTATTCATGTCGACCCATCCAAAATTGAAGCAATCAAGAACTGGATTACGCCATCCTCTCCTTCTGAGATCCGTTCCTTTCTGGGCTTAGCTGGTTATTACCGGCGTTTCATTTCGAACTTCTCAAAGATCGCTTTGCCTTTAACAGCTCTAACGCACAAAGGTAAACCGTATATTTGGGGCTCGAAGCAAGAAGAAGCCTTTCTGACGCTCAAGCGTTTGTTGTGTGAAGCTCCTGTTCTTGCGCTACCTGAGGGT
This sequence comes from Bidens hawaiensis, assembly GCF_021521415.1. Taxonomy (NCBI): domain Eukaryota; kingdom Viridiplantae; phylum Streptophyta; class Magnoliopsida; order Asterales; family Asteraceae; genus Bidens; species Bidens hawaiensis. The sequence goes on along the minus strand of NW_027494106.1, from coordinate 213,399 downwards.
AATGATGATTTTGTCGTGTACTGCGATGCCTCCAACCAAGGTCTCGGTTGTGTTCTTATGCAACGAGGCAAGGTTATCGCTTACGCATCAAGACAACTCAAGGTTCATGAAAAGAATTATACAACTCACGATCTCGAACTAGGTGCAGTTGTTTTTGCCTTGAAGATCTGGAGACACTACCTTTATGGTACTAAGTGCATCCTCTACACTGACCATAAAAGCCTTCAGCATATCTTTGATCAGAAGGAACTTAACATGAGGCAACGCCGATGGAACGAACTCATCAGCGATTACGATTGTGAGATCCGGTATCATCCTGGTAAGGCTAATGTGGTAGCCGATGCGCTCAGCCGAAAACCCTGCCAGCTTAACTGTATCTTGCCGCGCACGCAGCTTCACTTCGCGCCGATCCAAAGCAACCTTGAATCGCGCATTCGTGACGCACAGCGCGCATCCATCAGTAATGGTAACCTTCGCGCCGAGTTAGCGTGTGGCGCGGAAGCGCACTTTGTCCCTAATCTGAGTGGAATTCTCTGCTATCTCAATCGCATCTGGATTCCCTTTGATGAGAATCTTAGCGCTGATATCCTGTGTGAAGCGCACAAATCTCGGTATTCTATTCATCCCGGCGCTGATAAGATGTACAAGGATTTGCGCATTACTTATTGGTGGCCCGGTATGAAAAAGGATATTGCTGTGTTCGTAGCTAGATGTCTGACTTGTTCTAAAGTGAAAGCTGAACACCAACGCCCATCTGGTTTGCTCGAACAACCAGAAATTCCTACGTGGAAATGGGAATGTGTAGCGATGGACTTTATTACCAAGTTACCTTTGACAGCAAGCAAACATGATAGCATTTGGGTAATAGTGGATCGTTTGACTAAGTCTGCTCACTTTCTGCCCATTCGTGAAAACTACCGTGTTGAGCATCTCGCGCAGCTTTATGTCAAGGAAATTGTCTGCCGCCATGGTACTCCTTTGAGCATCATATCCGATCGCGATGGCCGTTTTATATCTCGCTTTTGGAAATCTCTCCAATCTGCGCTAGGAACTCGCTTGGACATGAGTACGGCATATCATCCTCAGACTGACGGTCAGTCTGAGCGAACTATTCAAACTCTTGAGGATATGCTCCGATCTTGTGTTCTTGATTTTGGAGGTAATTGGGATTCGCACCTGCCTTTGATCGAGTTCTCTTATAATAACAGCTATCATTCCAGTATCGGTATGGCCCCATTTGAAGCACTTTACGGTCGTAAGTGCCGCTCCCCGATTTGTTGGAACGAAGTGGGTGAAACTCAAATCACAGGACCCGAACTTGTTCAAGAGACAACCGATAAAATCGCCAAGATCCGTGATCATCTGCTGACTGCCAGAAGCCGACAGAAGAGTTACGCAGATCGTAGGCGAAAGCCTCTCGAATTTCAAGTTGGTGATCTTGTTCTCCTCAAAGTGTCGCCCTGGAAGGGTGTTGTCCGCTTTGGGAAGAAAGGTAAGCTTGCTCCTCGATATGTTGGACCATTCAAGATCATCGCGCGTGTGGGAAAAGTTGCCTACAGACTTGGCCTGCCGCCCGCGCTCAGTAATGTGCATCCAACGTTCCATGTATCCAATCTCAAGAAGTGTTTAGCTGACGAGAACCTTCACATTCCACTTGATGAAGTTCAAGTTGATGAAACTATGCATTTCGTGGAGAAGCCTGTTGAGATTATGGATCGCGAGGTAAAGCGAACCAAGCGCAGTCGTATCCCTATTGTTAAAGTTCGCTGTGAGTCCAAGCGCGGAGCTGAGTTTACATGGGAAAGGGAAGATCAAATGAAGATCAAGTACCCGCACCTGTTCTCTGCGCAACCTACTTCGAGATAAATTTCGGGACGAAATTTCTTAAAGTAGGGGAGACTGTGACATCTGCCCCGATCCGACCCGACCCAGGTACCCGTTTCCCTTATCCGATCTCTTTCTTTTATGATTTAATATTTATACTTATATTTTACTTTTAATAATAATATATATTTTCCTTCCCGCCTCTTTCTCTCTCTTTCTTTCCGCCGTCCCATCCCTCTCCTTCTCTCTTTCCGCCTTCTTTTCCCTCTTGTCGCCGTCCCGCCCTTAAGCCTTGTTTCCCTCTTTTTCTTCTAACTCTTTTGTTCCTTCCCGCCTAAGGTTGTCTGCGCAGACCCCCTTGCAAGGAAGCCTGCGTGAAGACCACCTGTTTCAGTGATACGCGAGACGAACTCTTCTCGCAGCGCGCTAAGAATTGTAGTTCTTCTCGCAGCGCGCTAAGAACGGTAGTTCTTCCCGCGACGCGCTAAGGATTGTAGTTCTTCTCGCAGCGCGCTACGAATCGTAGTTCTTCCCGCGACGCGCGAAGAATTATAGTTCTTCCCGCGGCGCGCTAAGAAATGTGATTCTTCCCGCGACGCGCTTAGAAATGTAGTTCTTTCCGCGACGCGTTAAGGTTAGTTCTGTCTGCCTTCGCGCTCGCGCTCTCTTGACCTTCTGTGTCAGCCTTCTCGCGCTAAACCCTTTGAGTTTTCTTCTGTTTAATCTAGCCGTTTGCTTTTGTGTTGTCTTATCTTTTGAGCTGTTGACCTAATCTGCTTTATGTCTGAAAAGTTACTTTCGGCGCAGCATGCGCACCAACCCCATTGGTTGACAGAAAAAGTGACTGACATTATCTTTTGAGATCTGCTTTTCCATGCTTGACCAGTACCTTTTTCTGACCCGCCCATGCCTTTTTACTGTTCCCTGACAGCTTTATCTTGCCTCTGCAGCTGCCATATCTTTCCATATCTTTTGCTTTTGGATTCTTATGCTTTTTGATATCTTTTGCTTGATCCTGTTAAAGATCCTTTCCCCTTTTCTAGGGATTATGTCTCCTAGGGTTTTCCTATAAATAATAATAATATTTTCATAACACTACACACACAAAACACTTAATCTCTCCTGTTCTCCTTGCTCTCTCTGCCGCCTTCCTCTCTGCCTCCGTCTTCCTTTCTATTCTGCCCTGCTTTTCCGGTAATATATATAGATTATAAATAATAATTTACTTATTAATTATGCTAACTTATAATCAAGACTTAAATCAATTCATTAAAACAATAATCTTATTTATAGGTTAACTTGTGCTTGTTTAAAGTTGGTTCTTGCTTTATCTTACACCGCATCGTTTATCAAGTGAGTAATCTCGTACCTAATCCCTTTTTGCTTTTAATGTTTTGGGATGTTCATGTGTTCATACAAACTTAGAGTCTTAAACTTGTTTATGAACTTTAGTCGCGCAGTATCCCATGTGTTGAGGACGTAGACTTGGCTGTTTATTTGTATGTGTGGATCATTAACCGTCTTGTCGGTCTATTCCGCAGTTTTCATGGTACCATTAGATGAACACGGGAGAACTATCGTTTATGATTTTCTCTTTTGTTTACACATGCACAGTTTGTCTTGTTTGTGAGCTCAATTGTGAGCACTGGCAGTCTTATGAATCTTAGAGTTGGTCCCGATCAGATTACACCCTTGTTGAAAACCAGACATACACATGTTGCGCGCAGATTTATTGTTATCTATGTATTGTATTAAACTTGATTTCTCACCAACACGCAAGTGTTTGACGTTTATTTTAACACATGTTCAGGTTTGCAGTAGCTGTTTTGGAGCTTGTGGACACATAGGAAGTTTTCTGTATTTTGGACCTAGATTAAAATGTATCAAGACAAGTTATTTTGTTCGAATATTATGATATATTGATTTATGATGATTTATGTTATCTTGTTTACCCTGCGCGTGCGCGAATAAATGTATTTATTAAATATTGACACCCAATAGTGTCACGAGTAATGAAACAATATGTGGCGCCCCGATGTATAATCCGCCTTTGGTCGGGGTGTTACAGTTTGTTTGATGGTTTGGCAAAATAGTCCTTACACTTAGGTGGTGGGTGTAAAAGTGGGTAAAATTTAGCTAAGGGGTGGATTTTGTATGTATCTCATAGTTGTTTATCAATAAACAAATTAATAAATAAAATATATATAAACTTAAACGAAGGCGAGAATTAGTAACGAGCGTTCGAATAATAAATGAGGCAAAAGAAAGAAAAAATAAAATAAAATAAACGGGTTGGGTTTCGGATTTGAAAAGTAACGAATGTTACACTCAAGGCTATTGTGTTATATGTATTCATTATTGTGATTTACGTTTTAGGTTATTGTGTAATATGTATTCATCATTATGTTTTATGTATTAGATAATTTGTTGATATTTTTCATTATATTTACATATTATTACACAACGATGTTATTTAGTATTTAAAAAAAAAGACACAATGATTAGTTGAAAGACATAATGATGAAAAAAACACATTGACAAACAGAAAGACACAATGGCGAAAAAAGACACAATAGTAAGTAAAAAAGACACAACAACGTAATTTTTTTATTTTTATACAACAAAATCATACTTATATTAAAGATAAAAAAAACTTGTTATTATGGTGAATTATATTTTTTTAAAACATCATATGAAAAAGTAATAAACGTTTAAAACTTATGGGGAAATTAGCATGTGGAGAGAAAAATTGTAACTATTACTTTTATACCATTTTTCCTTTGGTCCTTATTTGACACATGTCAATCAATTATGGCTCTCACACTTCTTATATATATATATATATATATATATATATATATATATATATATATATATATATATATATATATGGTAAGGATCCTAAGAGAACCATTTAAAAATTGAGAGCTTTAAGAACCATTTTGGACCACTAAAAAATATTTAAAAAAATTATAAAAAAGTAAAAACCCAAAATTCTTAGATTTCATTATGGTTTCATAAAAAAAACTTTCTGTTATACACATATAATTTCATTTAATCTTTTGTTACGTAATATAAACATATGTACATTATCATTTACCTTAAGTTGTGCATATGTGTATAATAAAAAACATGTATGTACATATATGTACATATTATACATATATGTTTAATTTATCTAAACCGAGACATTTTTTTATGAAACCGGGATGATAAATAAGAATTTTGATATTTTTATTATTTTTATTTTCTTGCAGTTTTTTGGTTTAATGATTTTTTTATTTTTGGGTTTTTTGTGGTTTAAAATGGTTCTTAAAGTTCTCAATTTCAGAATAGTTCTCACATGATCTCAATCTTATATATACATAGATAAAGGATAAAATACAATAATCTATTATCGTACATTACGTATGCGACACCCTCAACCCTAGTTTTCAAAAAATACGCGATGGCAAATTTGTAAATTATTTCAAATCGTTTCCATCCTAATTAACCGTTACATCAATTCAACCATCGTCAATGGCGTCATTTGCAAACACACACTTCAATTGATTTTAATTGAAATACGTCATCAGAAACACAGTCGCAAACGTTCCATATTTTGTTCATATGATCGAATCGATGATCAAACTGACGGTCGATTAATAAATGTTTGATGACTACGAGATTATATGAAGTGATTTCAGTGTTCAATTTCATGTTACATGTGTTTAATTGTTTTTATTAGTTTAGAAGTTCTGAACTTCTAAACTTTAAAAGTTCAAACTTCTAAACTTTTTTGAACACCAAGAACTTCTTTGAACGTATTAAAACATTTAAACATGTTCTTTTTTTTGAACACCCATAACTTCTTTGAACGTATTAGAACGTTTAAAGACGTTCATTTTTTAAACACCCATAACTTCTTTGAACGTATTAGACTTTTAAAGATGTTCATTTTTTGTTAGAACGTCTGAAGGTCTTCAGTTTTGTTTCAGAATGTTTAAACATAATATTTTGAACCCTAATCAGAGCTCGATTGAGTGCATTATTTCTGCAATTCCATAATCGATTGATGAATTTAAACACTTCTACACATCAATTCGATTGATTAAATCATCATTTTTTGATCAATTTTGAAGATTTCTTTATTGTTCAACGCCGTTCGATTTTGATTTGGTTTTTGACTTTATAGATTTCATACTTTAAGTTGGGATTAGAGTTTAGAAATCGGATTAGATTGAGCGACGAGTTTCGAATTTGGATCAGACTTGATTTGTAATCGACGAATTTTGATCGCGAACTACTGTTGGGTTATTTATGAAATTTCCACCACGTGTTTTTAATCTAACGCTCTGGAAGGTCGCGTATGTAATGTACGATAAGCCATTATTGTACGTTAACCCACCCCTATATATATGTATAAACTTGTATAAAACAATGTCAGTTACATAATAATATAATTAAAGAGTTTGGTGCCGCATAGTCCCGATTGGGCTACTTTGCAGCACCTTATTGGTAGTATTTTTTATTTATTTATTTATTTTTTTAGTTTCGGCCATAATGAACGTTATGAAAACCTACCGAATGTGAATTTTGTTTTTTTTTTCTTTTTTGTTATTTTGTTTTAGTTACGGCACTGTACCGAATTTGTCACACCCTCAAATTTCGACTAACGGAGTTTAACCGCGAGGCGTGTGACATACCAGGATCTAGCTCATTTGTTATACCAAACATCCAATTCAAATATTCAAAATATTATTTAGGTCTCATTCAACATGAGAAAACAAAAACCAAACCATACAATTTATAGTTTTGCGGAAGCGTAATGTAAATGGTTTAAAAATAATAAACCATGTGCTCAAACATGAACAACCCATCAAATGTAAACAATGTGAATTAAAAGTTTATGAGACAACTGTGACTCCTAACATACACAATGCAACCCGCTCCTTAGCACATCTAGCAACCTGGGCAAGTATAAATACTCAAGGGTCAACACGAGGTTGGTGAGTTCAAAAGTTGTAGTAAAAAGTAGTATAAATAGTATATGTAGTATACGTAGCATAAGTAGTATATGTGTAAGTAGATTTAGCATTTTTCAAATATACTAGGGTAGCTAACTCATTTACAAGCCACTAGACGTTTGAACCGAAGCTGACTGTCTGTATGCCTTCTTACCAGGTATATCACAAAACGCTAGCGCAAGTATGTTAGGACAATTTTTTCACCCGTCCGACCTCCAGTAGAGTTTTAGCAGGTGGGGTTTGTCAAACCCAGTAGTACTACTTAAATTTCTCCACGATCCCATCCTAACGGTTCAAGGTATGTAAGGACTTTAAGTGATATGAGGGCATCTAGTATACACTTGTGATATATAAGAAATTATATAAATCCAAAATAAGTTTTTGTGTTTTCCTCCAGAAAACCAGTATGTAAGTATATGTCTGTGTTTTCAATCCAGAAAACAAGTATAGGCAAATGTTTTGTGTTTTCAATCTAGAAAACAAGTATATGAAAATAGTTTAGCGTTTTCAATTCAGAAAACATGTATACGGAAATAGTTTAGTGTTTTCAATCCAGAAAACAAGTAAGGAAAATGTTTGGTGTTTTCTTTCCAGAAAACAAGTATACGAAAATAGTTTTGTGTTTTCTTTCTAGAAAACAAATAGGAAAAAGCATGAACTCACCTAGTATCGCGTGTAACATGCTTTACTCAAAACCAAAAGGATGCACTTGACTCGCAAACCGTTACCTAGTACAAGTGATTAAGTTATGAGAATGTGCTCAACAACACATGACTCTAAAACCCAAGTATGGACTCACACACAAGCACATACTTGACCCGATGACTCGTTGGTGATAATAAGTAATGTCAATTGTACAAAAAAGTCTTAACATGTATCCACACATCATATCATGGAAAATAAACCAACTATTCATCATACAACTCAACTTATGATCATTCTGTTCACGAGACAGATTATGGCATGTACAAACTGATTTTATTCACCAAGTAAAACTTAAAAATAAATTATACAAAATTTACGACAATAGAATATAATAATTAGGTTTCTCAAAAAATTTTTATTATATTTTCTCATGTATAAAAAAACTCACAATAATCCAATCATTGCAGATAGGTACCAACAGTTCAGCAGATTGCGCAACAAACATTTGTTTCATGGTTCTCTCAACTCATTTATCCAAATTGTGCAAGGCTAATTGGGTTGTCTTTTAGACTCATAATTATATGTTCCAGAAGTGGAACCAGATCATTTGTCTTTGCTAATCTCAATTAATGATGTCGGGAAGACATACAATAATTTGAATCCCCGCATCAGCTTTGACACATGTTTTTGTAAAATCATAAAACCTATTCAAAACTTGTCCAAAAATTACAAAATTTACTTTTCTGAAAACTAGACTCAGAATACTATATCCTAGAATCAAGAATCGATTAATAATCATCATTTAACATCAAGTTACAAACCAAACAATAAACAATAATGAATCTGTCAGCTAACTGTTGTCATCAAAACTCAAACCCTAACATGTTTATGTCATCTCTAGGGTTCTAGTTCATCAATTAACATCATAATCATCGATAATACAGAGATTTAACATCTAGGGTTTTACAATAACTCATTAAAAGCATAAAACTAAACGAAATTAAAGATTAATCTTACTGTTATGCATGTAGCATTGATGGATGATCAAGAAACACTGTCAATTTTAGTTGGATTGATTAAAGATGATGAAGGTTGGGTTGGGGTTTCACGATCGTAATCAGCTGGTTTGGAGGAATTAGGGTTTAGGTTATTTTATCTAATATAAATATAATCTAATTTACAAGAATGGTCCTTGTTGAATCAATTTTTGACTTAAACGAACTTTTTAACAACGAACTGGGTTATAACGAAACGTTATGACTAAAACGTTAGTCCAAGTTTATAAAAGTTAACTCTCATTGTTATGTTGTAAATAATACTTCATAAAAACCTAAAACGTAGAAGTTACGCGCAATTGATCGAAATTTCACACAACAAGCTACGAACTAAGCACATAATCATTTAACGTGTAATTTCATATATATAATATTATAAACACATACTTGATGTATTACTTTTACATGATAACTGAAAGCAGGTTAAGCGAGCATAATATACTAAATCATGTAACACAAAAACTCATATTGCACATAATAATTATATCCGAGTTATTTAAACATATCTGATTCAACATTAATCACCAACGCATACTGACAGACTCATGTGGATGACTCGAGTAAATGTTATGCATGATGTGTAAGATAACGAAGTTTGGGTTAATAGAGCTAACATGAAAATGCAGGGTGTCACAGAATTCGCGTAGACTCACCTCGTTTTGTTTTAGTTCCAGTACCGTAAAGAAAACCGACCGAAAGGTGATTTTGTTTTTTAGTTCCGGTACCCTAACGAACATGATGAAACCGACTTCGCGTAGACTCAACCGCATTAATGCCCGAGATCGATAACGGTCAAGTTTTATAATTTTTTTGTTTTATTTTTGTCTTATTTCAGATACAATAACGCACGTAACTGCAACCAACTAAATTCACGTTGACTTACTGTATCAACGCTGTGTTTTACCATTACCCGTGTTTTACCGACCTGCCCGACGCAACACGCTGGGGAAAAACACTAGTTTTACTTATAAAATCGCATGTTAATTTATTTTCTAGTTTTAAGCTTTACTGCTTTAGCATAATATACACCTCCGGTTTATTTGTTACATAAAATATTTCAAAAAAAATAAAATAAACTAATAAATGGCTAAAACGAGTCAATTCGCAAACATGTCGGGTTTAACCAGAACACAGCCCGTTTAGCTAAACAGGTTCATGTTTCAACTTAAAACAGACGCATATCCGTTTATATACAAATTTCATGTTAGTCTGTCAGGGCTGGCTCCAAGAAAGCAAAAAACGTTTCGGGCTGAAGGCGAATTTTTTTTTCCGAGCCTTATGTAAAAGGAGTATTTTGTTGGGTCTAAACAATTTAATTTTAATATGAGTTTGCTTGGTTATAAGTTGGGTTGTGTAAAAAACTTTTGTATAAAAATATGATTAAACATGTCACAAACGAGATTAGAAACCATAACCTTTTGGTAGGGAGTAATACCCCTTTGCCACCAGACCAAGCTAGTGGTTATGTAATTGAGTTTAAACATTATATATACGTATTGTATTTAATAAAAATATATATAATTTTTATATAAAAAAAAACTTCGAGCCTAGCGGGATGTCAGGTCTGTGCCCGTCGATCACACTGCCACCCCTAAGGGCCGGCCCTGAGTCTTGTACCATGTAAAAAATTCGTGCCTTTAAACTCTTGGCACCAACATAAAAGAAAGTACAATCTATGAAGCAAGGAGTGCAAAATTAGAGAGCTTACTATATGTGTGAAGTGAATGAGATTCTAGGAGAGAATCTTCTACCTCGTCACGTAGATTTGGATACTGCCTTTCACATGTAGATGGGTCAAACACAAAAATGTCAAACACCATGTTTCCATGATGTTTGAATATAATAAAGTCAAACTCTTGCACTCCATTATCCACCACAAACTTCCGTCACCGAAATCCCTCCGTCGCTAAATTGAAATAGAATCCTAATGTTAATTATAAAAGTTCACAAAAAATACTAAAAAGTTTTTATGGAAATTTCCGAAAGCAACCTATTTTGATCAAAACTTTTTTAGAAATATCTCAAGGTTAATTAAAATTCCAAAACTAGCCTAAATATTCCGTCGGATTCGACGGAAATTTAAAACCGTATTAAAATCGTGCTACGTGTCTACGTATTAATGGATTCGACGAAATTTCTTAAAAAACCATCAGATCCGACAGATTTTTAGTGGGTCCGACTCTTCATCTTTTACCTCTCAAACCCTAAACCTCAATAACCAACCTCCATCTCCATCTTTTTTATTTCTCCATAAAATCAAGCAAATCAATAGTGTAATATGCTTAGTTTTTCGAAGAGAACATAACCATAGTGTTCAATTTCACTCTAAAACTCAAAATCAAAAACTCCCTAATTGAAAAATTTAGGGTTCGTCAGACAATATAAACAGTTGGATTTGACGGAAGCATGAACTGAACCGTCAGATCCGACTGTTTATTATTAAGTCAATTTGTTTCATTAATCCGTCGGACAAAACCATAAACTGTCAGATCCGACAGAATAGTATGCTTCATGGCGCGTCCTGATAGGGATGACATCGGATCAGGGACGGTTTCGTCGCCCGACAGAGTTTTTTGGCTAGTTTTGGAATTTTGTTTGGTCTCGGGATATTTCTAGAAAAGTTTGATCAAAATGGGCTACTTTTAGAAATTTTCCTAATTTTTAATGTCAACAAAGAAATAAATAATTTTAATCAATTGAGTGAACATCATATTTCAGAAAAAAGAAATAGAAAAAAAATACACTTTACCACTACCAAAATAGGACACCCCGACCACATCTCATGTTTAAATTTTGTGAGCCTTTCATGTGTTATAATCTGTTGAACTTTGATTTCTCCTTTGTTTAAAAATCTTAAAAACCATTTCGGGAAAAAAGGATTTTGAAATAAAAAATAGTTTGTTTGCCTCCTTCCTCAATAACAGTTTGCACGCAAAACTCCGAACAAAACTCTTAATCTTTTAACCTTTTTTGAAAAGAACAAAATGTGAATTAATTAACAAACAAGAACACAACACTAATATAATCTAATTATTAGATGTAATTACTGGTCATCATAAATTACTAGATGAACAACCGAAAAAAAGCCAGCGTTTTTTTAAAAGAATGAGTAATCGAAAATATATATGTAAACGATATGCTCCAACATTCATTGAATAGGCTGCGACAGGTATTTACTCACCTTCTACTTTCTTGTGTCCAAATAAACCCCTCCATAATTAATCATCTTTATCGACAACCACCTATCTTTTATGATCAACATTATCCTGAAACTTACACAGTTCAAGTTAGATTTCATTTAGTCCCATGCATAATAATTGAATTGATATTTTCATCAGGTTTCATTCGACAATTTCTCAAGGCTTCCTTGGAAGCTTGAAACATGATCCATTATGTAACAAAGTAATACCTTTGATGATTTTCTAATAGTTTCATCCATTCTATCAAGAAAAACTTCTTTGACAAACTGCAGTTGTTCAATGACGTTTTCGATGTCAATCCGGTCTCTTGGAAATTCCATGGAACAAGCAATCCCTATTTGATACAGTGAAGTCAGGCACTCCTCGAGTGGCTCGTACACTTTGGAATAATGATCTTTAATCATATTTTCTTCTTGTTTGGTTTTAAAAAGGATAGGATCTGTTATCTCCATAACTTGGTGTGGTATAGCCATCTTCACAAAATCATGAAGATTTAGACCATTACTAAACATGTCATCAGTAGGCCGTCTGCCTGTAAACGACTCTAGTATGAGAACTCCAAAGCTGTAAATGTCGCCAGAGGTTGCTAACTTACTGCCCATGCCATATTCTGCATAGTTTACACATGGAGAAATATTCCAAACATGAACAACTTTCCATCATTAGTTATGTTTAATTTGTTGTTGATTCTATTAAGTAAACTTAATTGTTTAGATTTAAGAAAGTATAACTTCTCAACCATTGTTCTAGCAAACATACAAAAAGATGTGTAAGATTGATTACCAGGAGCAGCATATCCAATTGTCCCATTAACTCCAATGGAATTAGTGTCACTTGTAGAGGAATGCTGTACATGTGTGGTCTGTTGAAGAAATCTCGCCAACCCGAAATCACCAAGATGAGCTACCAAGTCAACATCCAGCAAAATGTTACTAGGCTTGATATCACAATGAACCATTGGTGATCTACATTGGAAATGAAGATATTCTAGTGCACTTGCCACATCTATCATGATGTCTAACCTTTGTGAAAAGCTTAGACTCCTAGATGACTCCTTGTTCTCCCTACTATCTAATGGATCTGGATGCAACTAGTCTTCCAAACTCCCATTGATCATATAAGAATAAACAAGAGCCTTAAAGTCATTCCCTTGAAAATCAAGAGTTGAACAAGAAGTTATGATTTTCACAAGATTTCTATGTCTGATACGTCTCAATGCTTCACATTCTGCAACAAAACTCTTGTGAGCACCATTAACTACAAGTTTTAGCACCTTCACAGCAACAACTTGAGGTCCATTTTTCTGAGACAGAATCGCCTTATACACAGAACTAAACTTTCCAGAACCTATCAAGTTTGCAACCGAAAATTCGTCTGTTGCTTCATGTAAGATTCGATAAGAAAGTTGTGAGAAGTTTTCATCGTTAAAACTTGTCCCCACAGGAACCTTCTTACTATATTTTGGTTTGAAAATGGAACAAAGGATCACGACTATTATTAATAAAGAGAGCACGCTAAGTATAGGTATAATGATTATCAAGGTAAGAGGGAATCGGTTTCTACTTGAAAATTCTTCAAGGGAACACTTGGGCAACTTGAATTCAGGTAAACCGCCACAAAGCTTATCATTTCCATAAATAGAAACTTTGCTTATATTTCTAAAAGCTCTTTGTTCTGGCAAGTCTCCATAAAAAGCATTGAAAGATAAGTTTAAACTTTTGAAGAACACAAAATCTCCTAGGTAGCCTGGGATAGTCCCGGTTAAGTTGTTGCGAGAAAGATCAAGAACTTCTAGTCCTCTCAACGAGCTAAACGTCCCCGGAATTTCTCCTTGAATGGTGTTTCCTGCCAAGGATAGTATAACCAAACTTGTGCAAGTTCCAAGATTAGTTGAAATTACCCCAGAAAACATGTTGTTTGAAACATCAAATGAAACCAAATTCTGTAAGTTACCTACTTCAGAAGGAAGAGAACCTACAAAATAATTGTCTGAAAGGTCTAGGGAAATTGTCAAGGAGGATAGACTGAAAATCTGTTTGGGTATGTAACCATTGAGGTTATTTCTAGAAAGATCCAGCAGTTGCAAGCCTCTACAATTCGATAAACTAGTTGGCACAGGTCCCTCAAGATTGTTATGTTGTAAAAAGAGCCTGCTTAATAGGGTGAGATTTCCCAGTGCGAACGGTATAGAGCCTGATAATTTGTTTCCTCTGAGAGATAATATGCCTATTTCTTTGAGATTTCCAATGGTATCTGGAATCGTTCCAGTAAATTGGTTAGAGAAGATAAAAAATCTCCTAATGTTTACTAGTTGCCCAATCTCAGGGGATATATTACCAGAGATCAAGTTTACCCCTGCTGTAAAATCAGTAAGTTGAGTAAAATTATACAATGATCTTGGCAACACTCCCCCAAGATTGTTGGCACCAAAACCCAAAGCTCTTAGATTTGTACAGTTTGCCAAAGACGATACAAAGTTTAAATTATCAGATTTTCCATTCCCAAGTAGATTCTCGTTAACTGCAAACCGTGTCAATCTTTGTAGCCGATCAAAGCTAGGCACATTTCTAGTGAAAGCATTTTGATTAAGGGCTAGCACTTGAAGATTAGAAGCATTAGATAACGAAACCGGAATGGGTCCAGAAAGGTTATTTATTGGAAGGTTTAGAAATACAAGTCTAGGAAATCTTTGTGCAATGTCTGACGGCAGATTCCCGCTGATCTGATTCTATGTCCGTCAATGATGCAAGATTGAAAAAAGAAAGAGGTAAGATCCCAGAAAGGTTATTCATTTCAAACCCGAAAAACCATAAATGTGACAACTGACCAAGAGTATCTGGAATGCTTCCATGGAAATTATTTCCTAAGCCAGAAATAAACATAAGGGATGTAAAGTTTCCTATAAACTTGGGTATTTCGCCTGTTAGATTATTGGAATGAAGGTTTAAGAATAGAAGTTTAGTCAAAGATTCAAACTCATTAGGAATAACACCTTTGAAATTGTTCCCACTCAGATCAAGTTCCACAAGATTATGACACTTTGATATATTACAAGGAATTTCACCTGACAGAGAATTGTTAGAAAGTCGTAGCCTCCTTAATCTGGATAAGTTTCCAACTTCCTGTGGAACGGTTCCCGTGAAACTATTGTTGTGAAGGATAAGCTCTCTAAGAAACGACAGGTTACCAATTGCAGGTGGTAATGAACCCGAAAAGCCACCCGACCACAGGTTGAGGGTTACAACTCTCTGGTGTCTTAGACTGCATATGATGCCTGTCCAGTTGCAGAAATGGATCGAGTCATTCCATAAAGGCATGATTTGATATGGGTCTGATCATATATGTGCCTTGATCGAGAGCAAGGCCAAACGATCAGTTTGATTGTCTTTAGCATCAACAGAATAAACTGAGAGAAGAATACAAGCCAAAAAATACAAGAGAAAATGGCTAATTTTGTATGTAGGGAACACATTTTGGGTTCTTGCTGCAGTCCTGGTAATGAATTACTTTCAGGTATACGAAAGAGTACGTTGGTTGGACTTTAGAATAAATAAATGTATTTTCTAGGTATATAACAGAAGACACAGGTTTAGTGTTTAATGTGTTCAGATTGAATTAAGATTTAAAAATAGACAAATATAATTTGTTGGGTTATATTTTTATACTAATAAGATTATAAGCTTTTTTAACAACAGACAACAAATATAAAATAACACAATATATGACTTGGGATGAGAGGATTAGGCATGATTTGATAGACCTAAACCTCTCCGAGGACATGATTGAGGATAGGAATTCGTGGAGAAGTAGAATTAAAGTTAAGGATTTTTAGAGAGAATTGAATACCTTAGGGCTTAGACTTAACTTATTTAGGTCACATACCATAATGGTATTTCCCTTACATATTTTATTATTATTATTATTATTAGCTTTTATATTGCGGTTAAACTGTGACCTTTTTATTAATATTATTATAATTAGTAGTAGTTTTTTATATAACTGTTAAACTTTGATTTCCTTTTTTTGCTTCATACACATGTTCTTAGAGCCGAGGGTCTCTCTGGAAGCCACCTCTTTATTCCTTTGGATAGAGGTACGGTGTGCCTACATCCCACCCTCCCCAGACCCTATCTATAGCTCTGCTGTCGGTGGGATTTTACTGGGTATGATTGATTGATGGTATTTTATCTATAAACTAAGTTGTCAGTTAATTTTTTTTTTAAATCAGTCAAGTTTTGTCTCTATTTTCTTGTTTTACGCATATTTCAATGCCATGTGTTCATGTTGCTTTCCTTTCTTCAGACTTCCAAGTTTATAAGAAGTAGGTGAATTATGACTTTAAGCAGGCCTAATGAAAATAACAATTACTCCATTAACTAGCTGATTGTTGTTGCTAGCTGCCATCTTTGACTTGATCAAAGAGGGTTTTTTAATGAATGCAAAATGCTCCTTTGTTTTAAAAAATATGAAATTGCCTGTATGGGTAATTGGATATCATTGTCAGGCTATACGACCCGTATACATGTCATACGAGACATGTGCCTAATGTATGGTTAACCTATCACTGGTGTACCATTAACAACCATACTTTATTCACCTTCCTATAATCTCTTACTTCAAAAAGTTGTGTTATAAAGCAAACTATTCTAAATCATTATCTAATGAAAGAGTTTAAGGATCGTTCTCAGTGACGATAGGGAAAGTCATATAAAAAGGACTAGAGTAGTGACCAGTGGTGAACAATGGTGGCTTTGGCAATGGAATGAGGTGGTGCTATGGTTGCCATGTGGATCATTCACTATGAAATAGTTGGTAATTCTCCTACAAACATTTTTGATGGTTTTGCAAAAACTAGATGTAGTTTTATACAAACGTTATTGTCAGAACACGTTACAAAACAACATATTTTTAACCATCAGGAAAGGCAAGCCTTGTTTATAAGTACTTAAATGTAACTAATGGACCTTTTGAATATGAAAGTTTGCGACATGTATTTCACCACTGATGACGAGCTCAAGTTTGAAAAGATCCCCTTCCTTCAAGCCATTTGCAGCATAAAATCCGTTCCATCCTCGTCCTATGTAACAATAGTCCCCAGAGCGCTTTATAGGCATAGTCCATAACCTTTCATTGCCATCTTTGATTGAGAATCATTTCTTCCTTGTTGAATAATCCCTTTTTCCTTGCAAATTTACTAGGCAAGTACTACATGCACCAAATTGTTATTAATTTATATGTAACACAGACTATACATTGTGCTTTTTATTTTTTAATAACGAAAACTATAATGCATTGAATAACCAGAATTGACTTTTCTATGTAGGTGGACTTTACTTCACCGTTGTAGTATGGGCAGCCTTCTATTTCAGATGGAGTTGAGTCTACTTCCACTGCAATAGATATGTAATTTATGTATCGATCTCATAAGCCTAAAGAAAAAGTAAAATTCCACATTTATAATCCAAAATAACAAAGTAGTTAGTGCTAGTGGTAAACTGGCTAGATAGACCAAACATTCTTAACTTTTGATTCATACCAACCACCTTTCATGATGTCTGGTGGAAATTAGTTGATGTGTAGAGGCTAGAAAGACTCAACTTAAAACAAGCATAACTTTTGATTAATTGGGAGCTAGAAGACGTTTTCATAACCATAGTCGAACCAATCACCTTTCATGACGTAGTCTAGTGGCAAAATACTTAATGCCTAGCCAATTCCAAGCTGGCAAGAAAGATTTACTTAAAATGAGCTTAACTTTTGATTCATTCTGAGCAAGCATAATTTCGTATAACTCGAGTCGAGCCAAACTGACTAGTAACTCAACTTAAAACGAGCTAAACTTTCATTTATTGGGAGCTAGCATTCCTTTTTTACAATCATAGTCGAACCAATCACCTTTCATATTAGTGCATACGAGTGGATCTACTCATAACCCTATTAAAGCAGCCGTAACATATTACATAATTATATATCCAAAATAATTAAGTGGGAAACTGGCTAGAAAGACTCATATAAACAAGTTTAACTTTTATTCGTTGGTAGAATGGTAGCTAGCATAATTTCTTGTAATCTCCAGAGTTGGACCCATCACCTTTCATGATGTCTAGTGGCAAAATAATCAACGTTCGGTGGCAAAATGGCTACAAAGACTCAACTTAAACAAGCTTAACTTTTAATTTGGTGGGAGCTAATAGACTTTTTAAAACCAGCTAAATAGTCTGATGGCAATTCAGCTAGAAAGACTCAACTTAAAACGAGATTAACTTTTGACTCGTTTGGCGCTACGCTAGCACTCTGTTTTATTACAAGAGTTGAACCAATCGATCACCTTCTTTATCTTTGAACTAGTCTCTTGTAACTGAATATGGTCCTTGATTGCCTTATTTCCCAGATCTAAAAGAATAATATCACAATGATAAAAGTATAACAACTTACAAGAAAAGTTCACAAGATAACAGACGTTTGACACAAGTTGAATCAAATTCGAAGACATAAACAACTAATATGAAAACAAAGAAAAGATATAATAGCTTACATGAAAACTTCACAACGGGAGGCTTGTCCTTCTCATTCTCAAGGAGCTCAAACTTGTACGTATCACCTTCCATTAATCTGTTCGCAATAAAAAAAATATTTAAAACCACATCCAAGATAAAATCGGTTTGCATGCTGTTTGTTGAGCTGAACTTTCCATGATCTACCTTTATCGTCTCTAAGAATCATTTTTCCCGTTCTTAAACCATTTGATATTGAAAATTTAGCCGGAAGATGCTACAATGACTCACCATATGTAAAGAAACATACTGATGTATACAAGCTAGTTATTTCGTTTTACCAAAATATCAATATAGGGTGTTAGAGAAGTTACCAAATATGACCTTTCACAGCTATATAGTAGAAATTGTTGGGTTTCAACGGTGGTTCGGAACGAAAACGGACAAATCTTTTAGACCCGTTTTAGTTTTTTATGTCATTTCGATAATTATTAATCCATATTAATAATCAAGCTTATAAACGAAACAATAAAACGCAACGTATATTAACGAGTTAAAACGAACCAAAAACCGAAACCCGAACCCGGATCCGATTACAAACGATACGAGTAAGATTAACATAAAGTAAACAACCATAGGGTGTTTGTTCGATATACCTCGGTTATCGAAACCGGGAAGACACCGAAGGTTAACGAAACAAGCTAGAGAAAACGACACAATCAAGTTGCCGACTGAATTTCGGCAGTGGCAGCAACTCCGGGCAGCGGCACCGGCGGCTTACGACGACAGTGCGGTGTCGGAAAGTGGCAAAGACAGATCTACAGTGGTGGCAGTGTTCGGTGGTGAAACAACAGCAGCGAACAGCTGCAAACAACGAGCTCCGGAAGCGTGGATCCGGTGGCCGAAAAGCGGGTCACCGGAAAAGGATGGTGGCGGCTGGTGGGAGTAGACGACAGCAAGAAAGCAGCAGCTCCGATGCTATGGTGTACAACAGACGGCAGCAGCCAAACAGACCAAGAAGGATGGTCGCCGGAAAAACGTTTGGCCGGAATACGGCTGTCGAAGGTGCGTTTAAGGGCGGCTCGATGGTGCAGGTGCAAAGTAGGTGCAGCAGCAACAATGGCAAACAACACTAGTCGATTTGGGTGCCGAAATAGGGTCGCCGGAAAACCGGTTTGGCCGGAAAACGACGCCGGATAATAAGTGGCAGCTAGGGTTTGTATTTTGTAAAAGTTATCCTATTAATATCATTATCTTATACTATTTATAGAATGATATTAGGGTTTAACAAGTTAAACCAATTGGGCTTGAGCCCAATTAACAAAAACAAAGCCTTTAACCACTATCCGGTCCTATTAATAGATTGCGTCGGGCCTAATTAACAATTAAGTAGGTTTATATCTCGTTACCCCCGGTGTAACTCATTCCGGGTCACATTCGGGTTGGTCGCATTGACTTGACCCGAACCGACCATTAAATCCAACAGTCTCCCACTTGGACGGATTTGGGTCAAGTATCACAACGCTAACAGCCAGAGGCGTTCTAGCTACACATAGCTGTCCCCAACCAAATGTGACATTTTTAAATCCATAGCCAAAGTATCTTGGAATACCTTATTGCAAGATAATGAATTTATAGTAATCGTTGTCATCTATCCTTTCTGTATAAGACATTAATTGAACAATGAGACATGGATCAAATCAATTTCATACAGTGTTCAATTATTGTAGTTCTCGATATAGAGTCAAAGTGGTCCAATCAAACACACAGTTAGTTTGGGTGAGGCTTCACACTTTATCAGTTTGAATCAACGAGGGCGCCAATATGTCTAACTGTTACATTTTACAGTTTGAATCAACTCCCACTGAACTCCAGAACATTCCTAATCAATGCCTTTATGGCTGGCAGTTACGCAACAGCAGTTAACATGATCAAAGAATATCCCTCGGTAAACGAAAGTTCTAATATGTATCTTAGGTCTAAGGATGCTAAATGAGCATACTATTATCAAAACATCTTATGATCAAGATCCATGAAGATGATTTGATACGAGTTACATCCAACGTCATTCATAATGAGGTCTGTGAGTTTGGAAGTCAACTGCTTGAGTCCAAAGTCAGAATAGTCTTAATTCAGAATCGCTCCCACGAGTCTGACCGACTACGGATAGTTTAGAATATAATATTCATGGATTAAACGTATTAAAAGGAACACAGTTGTATCATTCAACGTTTGCATTTAACCATTAAATCAAAGGTGAACTGAAAAGTACAACTGTTTGAATGTTCATACATCCAAATACTAAATCAAAATAAATCACTAGCAAATCTAAGCCTGATAGCATATTTATGCCTGTCCTGAGTCATCGGCTTAGTGAACGGGTCAGCTAGTCTTTGATATGTGTCTACTTTGCTCATCATGATGTCACATAGTTCCAGTATCACTCGTACATAGTGGAACTAAAAATGTGCTTGGTCATGTGATGATAATTGGGCTCTTTGGCTTGAGTAATAGCACCCGTGTTATCACATATCAAGTCGATCATTTTCCTAAACTTGGAATTAGATCGAGGTTGGCAATGAATTTCATCATCCAAGCAGATTATGAGCGAGAAGCATCTCGGTCATTTTGGAAGTTAGCGTCAGTGTAACTACTTACAATGAGCTTCTCTTCCACTCCTCCAAACATGCTTACGAGACGTGAAGTCTAGTGCATAATAAAGCATACATGACAGAGCCAATCGCTGAAGCATATGGAATTGCTTGCATGTGCTTTGTCTCAATGTCCGTTGCCGGAGATTGCGATTTGCTAAGACGGTTCTTTTAGCAATGAAACAGCTCTTATCTTGGAGTTGTCCATTGAGAAGCGTGTCATGACTTTGCTTATGTATGTACTATGACTTAGCCCTAGAAGTCACTTTGATCTATCTCGGTAGATCTTCTATTCCCATAATATATGTGGCTTCTCCAAGATCTTTCATTGCAAAACAAGATTCCAACCAGTGCTTAACTCCCTTAAGCATAGGAATGTTGTTTCCAATGATCAGTATATCATCCACATACAAGATGAGGAATGATACAGTGCTCCCACTAGCCTTTATGTAAACACAAGGTTCATCTTCATTTTTGATAAAACCAAACTCTTTGATTTTCTCATCAAGTGAAGATTTCAGCTTCGAGATGCTTGCTTAAAATTCACTTGCTCCCTATTGCCCGACCTTCGGGGGGGGGGGTGCTCAATCAAGTTCTAGACTTGATTTTTAAGAATAGATTGCATCTCGGCGTTCATGGCATCTCGCCGTTTCTAGGATTCCGGATCCAAGATTGCAGATATATAGTTAGTAGCTTCGTCGCCAGACTCGGCTACTAATAAGACTTACGGACCATCCAGATGCCATAGGTATCTGGGATTGGGTGCGAGAGTCATAGTACTCTGCGAACGCTCGTGTTCATGTCTGATGTATCAGCAACAACAACTTGTTGATCAGACACTCTAGCTTCTCAGCGGTTGTTTGTGGTTCTTAAATTCCTTCAAGATCGACAAAATAATCTCCAGTTCCACGATCGAAAAATTCTTTCTCGAGGAAGTGGTCTTTCCTTTTGATAGAAATCATATTTGTATCAGGATGAAAGAAGTAATAACCGCTTTGGTTGTAGTATTTGACGAATGCGGGAGGTGGTCATAAGGGTGAAACTCCAAAGGGAGTGAGGCAAGTTGGTTCTACACATCATCGATCAAACCATGTTTAGCAAAGTTTGATTCCTCCTCTCGCTCACGCCATTATGTTGGGGTGTGCCAGGTGGAGTGAGCTGTGAAACAATTCCACCCTCTTTTAGATGATTGAAGAACTCTGAGCTGAGATACTTTCCGCCTCGATCTGATCGAAGTATCTTAATGGTTTTACCAAGTTGGTTTTTCCACTTCGTTTTGAAACTCTTTGAACCTTTCAAAAGTTTCATACATGTGTTTCATAAGATACACATAAGTGTATCGACTATAATCGTCGATAAAAGAGACGAAGTATCTTTCATGGTTTCTAGGCGTGGTTCTGAAAGGTCCACATACATCAGTATGTATGAGTCTTAACAGATCTCTTGCTCGTTCACTTTTATAAGTGAAGGAGTCCTTGGCGAGTTTGCCAGTTAAGCAAGATTCACAATCGTCAAAAGAGTCCGGTCCTGTGGATTCAAGAATCCCTTCGGATTGGAGTCTTTTAACTCTTGCCTTGCTTATGTGGTCAAGTCGGCAATGCCAGAAATGTATCGTTGATGCCAGATCTGATACGTTTTTGAAAGATTATATACGTTATTATTAGTTTGAACATATATCTCATAAATACCATTTCGAGGTTTAGCCCCAAAATAAAAGATATCATTTAAGCAAGTAGAAATAGCCATGCCATTAAAACACGTACTTAAAACCTTGTTCAAACAGTAAAGAAACTGAAACGATGTTGCTGGTCCAACCAGGAGCATACTAATAATTATTCAAATGAAAAACTAGGCTAGATGGACAAGTAAAATAAAATACATCAGTTGCCAGAACTGGTACTCTCTTCTCATATCCAACGATGAGTTCCATGCTGCCTTTATTCAGTTTCCTCCACTTCTTAGGCTCCTGCAAGACATTAACGATGTGGTAACCACATCCGGTATCAAATACCCATGTGTTGCTAGAGACAGTGAAAAGTTCAATAACGTGTATGGAAAACCTCCAGAAGAGCCTTCACCATTTGCTCTCTTCTTCTTGATCTCAGCAAGGTACTCGGGATAGTTTCGCATCCAGTTTCCCATTTGGTTTCATCGGTGGCACTGGCGCTCCTCAGGGGGCGGCGGTGGCATCTTTGGAACCCTTTGTTAGCATTGGTGGCACGAGGGGCAGCAATGGTAACATTCTTCTTGCCTTTACCCATATAACCCCGTTTCTTGGGATTAGGCTTCTTGACACCAGCAGATCGAATGGTCAGAACTTGATTGGTCCTAGAAGGAATGTTCATCTCAGCCGTCTTGAGCATGTTATGAAGCTCCGGCACTGTCTTCACCCAACCATTCATATTGAAATTCATCACGAACTGGTCGTATGAGTTGGGGAGAGAGTTGAGGATGAAATCCGATGCCATCTCATCGGGCATGGGATAATCAAGTTTCTTGAGCTGATCGATGTGCCCCTTTATCTTAAGAACATGAGCACTGACGGGAGACCCCTCTGCCATCTAGCAACTGATGAGTGTTTCATGGTGTCGAAACGTTCTTGACGGGCTTGTTTCTGGAACATGCCCTTGAGTTGCTTAAGCATCTCATAGGCACCAAAGTCTTCCAAGCCTTTAGCAAGCTCAGAAGTCATGGTGGCTAGCATAATACAGGAGACCTCAGCCGAGTCATTCTTATGCTTGTCAAGAACCTTTCATGCAGCGGCTGTGTTGTTTTCAGGCTCGTTTGGAACAGGTCCATCGAGAACATACAGGCGCTTTGCCATGGTTAGAACAAGTCTTAAGTTGTGGTGCCATTCGATGAAGTTGGTACCGTTCAGTTTATCCTTCTCGAGGATAGTCTTAAGGGCGTAGGGTGAAATTTCGTTTGACGACATCTAATTAATTAAGCAAAAGTAAATTTAATTAGTATTGTCGACGTTGTAATCCTATTATTAATGACCCAATAACATTAACTAATTAGGAGTATGAGAATCTGGCTTCCAGTTATTAAAGGCAGCTGTAGCACACAACATTAATAAGTGGTTAGGCAGACCGACAACGATTGTCAATTGTGAATAGAGCACAACTCTCGGTTATGAGGCCAATAGAGACAACGATTGTCTGTATCGATACGTTTAGCTCATCATTGCCCACTTTAAGTCTCCAGACAGCTGTAGCACGTAACAGGAGAGTAAAGTAATAGTTTTCCTAGTATAGTGACGTGTGAAAGGGTCGGATGTGTCAACGAAACGCTTTCACCTTGATGGGATAGGCTAGAAAACAAGTGCGGTGCTGTAGCTCCAAACACTCGAAATTTCGTAGTATGCCTCAAGTGTGACTTGTAGTAGGATTGGCATAAACTATTGATTTTATATTGGGATTAATTTTAAAATTACCAAATAGAGTAAAAGTCAAATTTTACTGTATTTATTATCGGGACGAATAGATGAACCCTTTCATCTCTCAGGACACTTAGTTTTAGATAACCTATTAAAAACTAAGTTTGTCGCGATATGACTAACCAATTTTAAGTTAATAGATATCTATTAAGTTATTAGTTTTGGAAATCAAAACGCTTTTAATTTGCAAAATAAAGTTGGTTAATAAAATGTTTATTTTCCAATTTATTTGGTATTAGGTTGGTGATATTATAATCCTATTATAATCAAACCAAGCAACCACAAATAGCAAAATAAAAAAAAATATGTAAATCCTTTATGACCAAAAGTTGATCGGTTTCGCTAGAGCCAATTAGGGAGACCGATCGGGTCAAGGGGTCACAACACAAACAACCACAAGGATGGACTACGCCGTGCATCCCGTCATCTTGCCCGAACTCCCACTAACTCCAAGATGGTCCTTAAGCTTGTCCTCGGTTATCTTCGCGTCTTCTTAATTACGAATTTATAAACTAACAATAATATGTCCTATTACAAATTTGAACCATCTTTATGACCAAAGAAAACCGAAAATTAAATAATAACCTTTTTACAACTTTTGAACCAACCATATAGCCAAAACAAGCTCAAACACCAATCACAACCAAACAAACACATAGGTCGGGGCCGGATTTACATATTCAAAATAAATAAAATTTCGGATCGTTTTGACTTGGTCAAATAAAATAAACAAAACTTTGACCAACTCAAAATCACCCGAAAATAATTCAAGATCTATAAACTTTAAACGATTTAAAGTTTAAGATGTAGATCCGGTTTTAAACGAACCGGTATCGACTCGTACGTTGTACCACTGTTGGGTTTCAACGGTGGTTCGGAACGAAAACGGACAAATCTTTTAGACCCGTTTTAGTTATTTATGTCATTTCGATAATTATTAATCCATATTAATAATCAAGCTTATAAACGAAACAATAAAACGCAGCGGATATTAACGAGTTAAAACGAACCAAAAACCGAAACCCGAACCCGGATCCGATTACAAACGATACGAGTAAGATTAACATAAAGTAAACAACCATAGGGTGTTTGTTCGATATACCTCGGTTATCGAAACCGGGAAGATACCGAAGGTTAACGAAACAAGCTAGAGAAAACGACACAATCAAGTTGCCGACTGAATTCCGGCAGTGGCAGCAACTCCGGGCAGCGGCACCGGCGGCTTACGACGACAGTGCGGTGTCGGAAAGTGGCAAAGACAGATCTACAGTGGTGGCAGTGTTCGGTGGTGAAACAACAGCAGCGAACAGCTGCAAACAACGAGCTCCGGAAGCGTGGATCCGGTGGCCGAAAAGCGGGTCACCGGAAAAGGATGGTGGCGGCTGGTGGGAGTAGACGACAGCAAGAAAGCAGCAGCTCCGATGCTATGGTGTACAACAGAAGGCAGCAGCCAAACAGACCAAGAAGGATGGTCGCCGGAAAAACGTTTGGCCGGAATACGGCTGTCGAAGGTGCGTTTAAGGGCGGCTCGATGGTGCAGGTGCAAAGTAGGTGCAGCAGCAACAATGGCAAACAACACCAGTCGATTTGGGTGCCGAAATAGGGTCGCCGGAAAACCGGTTTGGCCGGAAAACGGCGCCGGATAATAAGTGGCAGCTAGGGTTTGTATTTTGTAAAGGTTATCCTATTAATATCATTATCTTATACTATTTATAGAATGATATTAGGGTTTAACAAGTTAAACCAATTGGGCTTGAGCCCAATTAACAAAAACAAAGCCTTTAACCACTATCCGGTCCTATTAATAGATTGCGTCGGGCCTAATTAACAATTAAGTAGGTTTATATCTCGTCTCGTTACCCCCGGTGTAACTCATTCCGGGTCACATTCAGGTCGGTCGCATTGACTTGACCCGAGCCGACCATTAAATCCAACAGAAATATAGTAATGAGTTGAGCTGGTAACCTGTATCGTCAAATTGGTCTCCTTCTTTACTTGAATATTGTTGTTGGTGGGATTTGTGGGGTTCGTAGGCCTTTTGTTTTGGCCCGGTTTATTATTTGAAGTCCAAAAAGCAGACGGGAGTACGGTGGCCAGACCGAAGCCCGGCCCAGTTTGGATTTCTTGTTTAATAAGATACAAACCCTAGGTGTATCTCTATTTTTTCTGACGTTATGTATTTGTAATCGTTGTCACTCAATAAAGAATATCTAGTTTCCACCCGTGGACATAGGTCTGTTTAGACCGAACCACATTAAATCCTCGTGTCAGTTTATTGCTTTTGTGTTTGTGTTCGGTTCGTGTGTGAGTTTAATCCAAACAAGTGGTATCAGATCTTAGGTTCGTTACACACGAAGAACACTTTGAACCAGCGGAGTTGCCGCCAAACCTTCTGGCCGCCGCCACCCTACCGCGTTAGGGTTCCGTCACCGCCGGTTTTCCGATTGTCGTTTGGGTATAAGCCGTCCCTGTTTCGCCACCACTACACCCAGCTCGACGATCGCGACTGGGTTCAGTCAAGCACCATACACCACTGTGTACCTGTGATCCGATCGTTTGATCTTCGTTGAATTTTTTTTCTCTCCATTGTTTGGCTGTTTGCGATTATCCAGAAAGGAAGAATTATTTATTCTTTTGGAGTTCGTTCCACAGAAGGGAAAACGGAGATTTGTTGTTCGTAGCAAAGAAGGTTGACCAGTTTGCTTTTCTTGAGCAAGCAATTATTATTATCTTTTATTTTGAGCCTTAGAATACAGTAGGCCTAGATTGTTAAGTAGGGAAGAGCAAATTTGGAACCGGTACCGAAATCGGCACCGAATCGGTACCAAAGTTTTAAGTTTCGGGATCGGTACGGTACCGGTATTTCCCGATTACCGTCGGTACTGGTACCATCCTGGTACCGTACGGGTACCGAGAATTCATGATTTTCGAGATCAATATTTTCGGTAGCAGTACCGGTCAGTACCGAGCTCATCCCTATTGATAAGTTTGTGTGGTCTAAAAGTCTTGGGTAGTGTTAGGTCACAAATAATTAGGTTTCTAACATTTTCATGCTAGCTAAGGTTTTGGCGTTTTCACGTCACCTACGTTTGGGCAAATCCCCGTTAACATTCGTATCCTTGGGCCAGTCCCCAGTCTGGGCTTGTCGTTTAACACGGATTCGGGCTTGTCCCAGTTTTTGGGCTTGTCCCCAGTTATACGGGCTTGTCCCAAGTTGCACGGGCTTGTCCCTAGTTTATTTTTTTGGGCTTGTCCCCAGTTTGTTGGGCTTAATCCCAATTGATTTTATAAGTTATTTGCAACAGATATCCTAAGTTCAACTACGAGGATCACAAAAGAATCAACACTTATGGATCCAGGATCCTTAATTTATTTTTACAAGGATCACGGAAGGACCGCTACTTATGGTAACATAGGTCTAATTAGACGTTATGGTATGATTTCTATTTATCAATTTACATTTACTTGGCTAAGATCTTTGTAAACTCGATTACTTAAGGATTTAAGATCCTGGTTTACTTTTGCAAGGATATTCAATCCTGAAACTTATTACTCAAAGATATTTCTTAAAATTCTCAATAAAGAAAAAATTATATTAAACTTTTTTTGAGAATAACATATGATAACACATAAATAGTCAAAAGATTTTATTTATTAAACTTACTTAAAACTACCAAAAGCTAACCCGGACTTCACCATTTAAACATAGACCATCCATTCGGGTTAAAGTAAGTTGTTACTAACAGTTTAACCAAGTTCAGGAAAATAAAAGGCAGGGGCATCAAAGGCTCCATCCCCACAAACAGAGGACCCCTCGACCTTTGTTACCCCTGATGATTGTCTTAAGGATCATAAATCCTTTACCCTAAGTTACTATTATCTTAAAGTACACAACCAAATTATCCATAAACACATCAACAAAATAAAAAAGTGGGCTCAGACCTTGTCTTTATCATCCTTCATTGCCCGTTTCCGCAGCATCCCCTTCAGTGGTTGCCTTCTTTCTTTCATCCTTGTCTCCTGCATCCTTCACACCGCTGGTTCCAGCTTCACCTTCCTCTGCAGCCTTGTCCTCTTCACCAGCATCCTCATCTTCCTCTGCTACTCCCAACCTAGCCAGGGACTTCTTTCATTCATGCACCTCCCAATTAGCCCTGTCAAAAAATGGATCATTCGCGTCAGTTATGAACTGGATCCTTGCCTGCAATATAAGCTTATCCGCGAACATCTTGGCCTCATCAGTTGCCGCCCTGATCCCTTCTTTCATATTCATTTCCATGGCATGGACTTGGGAATCGGCATGTTTCTTCTCCTTTTGTGAGTTTAGCAATGATCTTGTCCTTGGCAGCAACAATAGTCCTCATTCCAGTCAAAGTTTCCTTGAGGCCCTTAATGACAGAGCCATAATAAGAGTGGAAACCTTGGGCACCCTACAAATCAGAAGAGCTTGGGATCAACAAGAAATATCTAGCAAGATTGAAAAATAGGATTGAGGATCCTTACCTAAGTGACTGCTTGAGTGACAGCTTCTTGAAGATGCTTCTCAACATCCTGGACTTCGGCTTGAGGTTCTGGTATCTTTCTTTTCTTCCCTGACTGAGTCTTAGCTCTGGTGGTCACAATGTGAGGGCTAGGAGCTTGGGTAGCAGATTTGGACAGTTCCTTCTTAACCATCTTCGGAGAAATCAAGTGGTATATATCATCCAGAGAAAAGTGAGCAACAGACTTGTTGGCAGACTTAAACATGTCTTCAAACACAACACAAGAAATAAGTTTTCCTTTTTTATTTATAAAATTAGAATACTTATCTTTATGATTTATATTTACTTGACATATTTCTTTGTGAAGAAATATCTGACTCTTCAATTTCTGAATCAGAATCAGAAATCCTGATTTTGAAAGACCGGATGGTTGGGCTCAAATTGATGAAGGCAGCTACTCTCTCCTTGGTTCCTGGAAGCTTGGCAAGATGTGCGAAGTTTTCAACTACGCAAAAGAAAGAAAGAAATCAGTATTCAACCCTAATCAAACACCAACAGTAGATGCAATAATCCTACCCCGCTTTATCCACTTGGTAGGAAGGGCAGTCCCATTTGGGATCGAAACTCGCTTGACAAAGAAAAACTGATTTTTCCAATGAGGGTCATTTTGAGTGACCTTGTCAATTGGAATAGGCTGATGGGGCTTGAATTTGAGCTGAAAGCGGGTAGAACCGTGGGTGTACAGAGAGTATACATATGCCAATTCAGAGAGTCCAAATTCGAGGTCGTGGTCAGCTATGATTTCCTCAAGGGTAAATAAAGCACGCCAGATCATCGCCATAGCTTGGATATAGCTAATGCCGGTCAAGGTAAAGAATCTTTGGGTAAATTCTGGGAATGGATACGAGTAGCCGCGTAAGAAGGGACAGGCCGGAAAACAAACCCACACCTTTGATGATATATCGCATGGTAGAAGAATCGTAAGGTCTGAATACAATGTTTGGAGGAAAACAGGATGCGATTTTGTCAATCTCTGTGAATTTGCAAATTTCCGATGAAGGGTTTTGAAGTACTCCTTGACTTTTCATATCTACGGCGGACGAGTTTGAAAAACAACTATCGATAGACATCAAATACAATGGAATATAAAAGAGATAAGGGGATAAAGGATTACCTAGACTAAGATGGATAGAAGATGAGAAGCTTCCGAAATGAGGCAAATTAAAAGGGAGTTGATTATTTATCTTTAGTCCCTATGTTGGTTAATTAATTTTTATCTAATCCCTATTTATGTCCTTTCATCTAATGTAAGGCCCCGTTACCGGTAGCCCTACTTTCGTGTTGGATTTACTCATAAACACAGTTCTAAATATTAGAGTTAATTAAAACTTTCGTGGAATATAAAAGCATTCATAAAACATTTCATAACAAAACACGTCTTGTCTTAAAACATCATTTTGTCTTTCAAAATAAACGAAACATTAAACTTAAACGTCTTGAGTCTTCCGATGTCAGCCTCTTATTCAGTGCCATGTGTCTCCTCAAGCGAGCTGCCTCATCCTACTCACCTGCGTGCATACTAAAAGTCAGCTACGCTGAGTGAGTTCTAGTTAATCATACACTATACAATACACATAAACTTATATTCTTTCATTCATACTTTCATACTTTCTTTTGTATTAACTTACTTTCATATCTTACGTTATAAAGAGCATTACGCCCTACCTTCCTCGAGTATTATTAGGGCTCGGTACCCTCCTTCCCCGAGTATTATTAGGGCTCGGTACCCTCCTTCCTCGAGTATTATTAGGGCTCGGTACCCTCTTTCCTCGAGTATTATTAGGGCTCGGTCCCTCTTTCCTCGAATATTAGTAGGGTTCGGTTCCCTAGTTCTCGAATATTAGTAGGGTTCGATTCCCTCTTCGTTACCATACAACCATCCCTTTCCTTCTTTTATTAACTTTATCACCTTCATACACATAAGCATACAGATCATACTTACTTTATACTTAGCGTTACAGCCTGACAGTACGTGCAATATCCGAAGATCGTTCACGTACCATCAAGCAATCATTCATACATATAACATCATTCACATAAGGCATACACTTATCTCTTAGGATAAGCATATTAACAAACATATCGAGTATGCACACAGCCCCGAAAACATAACACATAAATGGGGCTAGAAACTCACCTGAACACGGTTACGTTCACCGTTAATCGTAATCCATTTCTTCAGTTGTGCACGGCTGACTGTATAACAAGTATACATATCAATTAACTATCACTACTCATATCATCTTTCTAGTCTTAATTACTACCCACAACGAACGGGGGTCCGGGGGCAGCGCCCCTGGCAGCGGGGTCTAGGGGCGGCAGCCCCTAGCAGGGTCCAAGGGGCAGAGCCCCTGGCTGGGGTCGAGCTGCTTTAGGCGAACTTAGCTTTAGGCGAAGTCGTCATCAGGCGAACTTAGCTTTAGGCGAAGTTAACCTTAGGCGAACTTAGCTTTAGGCGATTTTGTCTTCAGGCGAACTTAGCTTTAGGCGAAGTTAACCTTAGGCGAACTTAGCTTTAGGCGAAGTTACCATCAGGCGAACTTAGCTTTGCAGGCGAAGTTCATCAGGCGAACTTAGCTTGCAGGCGAAGTTGTCCAGCTGCGGTACTGTTCGTTCTTAAATCACTTAATCATCTTCGTTTCTTAACCAAATAACTCGATTTAGGTATCCACGGAATCGTCTGACCAGCGCCTACAAACCCCAACCATCAAATCGACCTAACATCGATGTTTAAAGGGTGCGATTTAGGCATATAGGTTACGGATTCTTTTATCAATCGATTAACCCATCAAATCATAACCATTTTCAGTAAGTTTAGCTTTGTTGGATTCGTTTTTTACCATACAAACACAGATCTATCATTTCTATACTAACCCAAACCTAAACGAACAAGTTCTCGATATAAACGTACCGTAAAAGTCAAACTACGAACACGAGCTGGTCTTGCTGCTTTGGTTCGTCACGACGATCTAGCACCAACAAGCTCGGGTCCTCGTCTTTGGATCTTGGTTCGGGTCGTGTGTGTTTTGGAGTGTGTTAGAGAATAAGATGGAAATGAATGATGGTTTAGGGTTTAGGGGATATTTATATCCCTTAAAGCCCATGGACCTAAGGCCCATTCTCATTTAACCCATCTCAATTAATCTAAGTCCATGATCCGTTCTTTACTCGATATTAATTAATTAATAACGCGAAATCACAAAACGTAACTTTCTTTATTCAACATTATAAATTTTAGGATGTTACAAGTCTTCCCTCCTTAAAGTGGTTTCGTCCCCGAAACCTAACTATTACATAAACAGACTAGGGTAAAACTTGCGCATCTCATCCTCGGCCTCCCAAGTAGCATCTGATCCCTTGCGGTGTTTCCATATCACTTTTACCAAGGGTATAATCTTGTGACGAAGCTGCTTCTCCTTGCGGTCAACGATCTCTATCGGTTGCTCGATGTAGTTCAATTGTTCATCAACCTCGATGTTCATCAATGGCACGTGAGACGTGTCATCAGCTAGACACTTCCTCAGATGAGAAACATGGAAGGTTGAATGAATTCCTTCTAACTCATCGGGTAAATCCAGTTTATAAGCTACTTCACCCACACGATCTACAATCTTGAACGGTCCAATGTACCTCGGACTCAACTTTCCTCTTTTCCTAAAACGGATAATCCCCTTCCAAGGCGAGACCTTGAGCATCACATAGTCACCAACGTTAAACTCAATTGGTCGTCGCCGCTTATCTGCATAAGACTTTTGTCTGTCTTGAGCGGCTTTCATTCTTGCTTTGATCTGATCGAACTTTGAAGACGTTTCTTGAACCACTTCTAGGCTTCCCATTTCTTTCTGACCAATCTCACCCCAACACACCGGGGTTCTACATCGTCTACCGTAAAGCATCTCAAACGGTGGCATACCAATACTTGAATGGTAACTGTTGTTATAGGAGAACTCTGCCAGATGCAGATGATCATCCCAACTTCCACCAAAATCTAAAACACAAGCACGTAGCATATCCTCAAGGGTTTGGATCGTCCTTTCAGACTGTCCATCGGTTTGAGGATGATACGCCGTACCGATGTTCAACCTCGTCACCATAGCTTCATGGAATTTCTTCCAGAACCTAGAAGTAAACCGTGTATCTCTATCAGACACGATTGATAACGGTACTCCATGCTTAGCCACAACCTCTTTAATGAACAAGTTTGCTAATGTTTCTGACGAGATAGCCTCTCGTATGGGCAGAAAGTGAGCACTCTTGGTCAAACGGTCCACAATCACCCAGATGGTATCATGTTGCTTAGCTGTACGAGGTAGCTTAGTTATGAAATCCGTGGTGATGTGTTCCCATTTCCACTCAGGTATCTCTAGCGGTTGCATCTTCCCATAAGGCTTTTGGTGTTCGGCTTTGACTTGTAAGCAAGTTAAGCACTTACTAACATAATCCACTACATCATTCTTCATTCCTGGCCACCAATAATCTCTTTTCAAGTCTTGATACATCTTTGTAGCTCCAGGATGGATTGAGTACCTTGACTTATGAGCTTCATCTAAGATTCGACTAAGATCACCATGGCGTGGGATCCACATACGGTCGAACCTAGTCTTAACTCCATGAGCGTTTTCCACCAACTCATCTTGCTGGCCATAAATCCTTTCTTTCTTTACTAACCCTTCATCTACTAACACCTCTGACTGCACCTTGATGATTTCTTCAAAAAGACTTGGGTTCATGATCAACTTGTAGGACTTCACTGTTGCAAGGACTTCCTCATTCTTACGACTTAGCGCATCAGCGACCACATTAGCTTTACCGGGGTAATACTTAATCTCACAGTCGTAATCCTTTATCAATTCTAACCATCTTCTCTGCCTCATGTTCAATTCTTTCTGCTCGAAGAAGTACTTTAAACTCTTATGATCTGTATAGATAGTACACTTAGTACCGTACAGATAATGCCTCCATATCTTAAGAGCATGCACTACAGCTGCTAACTCCAAATCATGCGTCGGATAAGTACTCTCATGGACCTTCAACTGTCTAGACGCGTAAGCTATCACCTTCCCTTGTTGCATCAACACGCAACCTAACCCTTGATGCGAGGCATCAGCACAAACAACGAAATCCTCGTCACCATCGGGTAGAGCAAGGATTGGAGCTTGCGTGAGACTCTTCTTTAATTCTTCAAAGTCTTATTCTTGAAACTTTCCCCAACTGAATACTATCGACTTTTGGGTCATACCGGTCAGCGGTGCGGCTATCTTGGAGAAACCTTCGATGAATCTCCTATAGTAGCCAGCTAACCCTAGGAAGCTTCGTATATCAGTCGGATTCTGCGGAGTCTTCCAATTCGTTATCGCTTCAATCTTAGCTGGGTCCACGGTAATCCCTTCCGGATTAATCACGTGACCTAAAAATTGCACTTCTCTTAACCAGAACGCGCACTTCAAAAACTTGGCATACAACTTCTCTTTCTTCAGAGTCTCCAATACCTCTCTCAGATGCTTAGCATGGTCAGACTCGTTCTTTGAATAAATCAATATATCGTCAATGAAGACGATAACCGACTTATCCAACATTGGCCGACACACCCTATTCATCATGTCCATAAATGCTGCAGGAGCATTTGTTAGACTGAATGACATTACGAGGAACTCGTAGTGTCCATACCGCGTTCGGAACGCTGTCTTAGGGATGTCTGCCTCCTTCACCTTTAGCTGATGGTAGCCTGATCTGAGATCTATTCGTGAGAACCAACTTGAACCTTGCAGTTGGTCAAACAGATCATCAATCCTTGGCAAATGATATCTATTCTTTACCGTAAGCTTATTCAACTCACGATAGTCTATGCACATTCTCATACTTCCATTCTTCTTTTTCACGAACAATACTGGTGCGCCCCACGGGGAAACACTCGGTCTGATAAAACCCTTGTCGAGGAGTTCTTGCAGTTGGGACATCAATTCTTTATCTCGGACGGTGCTAGACGGTAAGGAGCTTTTGCGACAGGTTGGGCTCCTGGTATTAACTCTATCCGAAATTCTATCTCTCGCTCCGGTGGCAACCCCGGAAGATCCTCAGGGAATACTTCTGGGTAGTCGCGCACAATAGGAACATCTTTCATTTCTTTCGTCTCGGCCGTAGCGTTGACGACATACGCCAGGTAGGCACAACACCCTCGCCTTAGCAAACCCTCGGCTTTTATCATCGAAATGACATTAAGCCTAGAACTTTCCTTATCACCATAAACCGTCACCGCACTACCATCCAAGGACTTTAACCTTATTATCCTACTCTTACATACTATCTGAACCTCAAACTCAGACAGCCAATCCATCCCCAAAACCACATCGAACCCTCCTAAGGTCATAACATACAAGGTAACAGGGAACTCATGTCCCTCCAATTCTATCCTACAGTCCTTAACCATTTTCATTATTTTAACCGAAGTGTCACTAGCGGTTTCTACTATAAGAGTCTCAGACACTCGGCAACATTTCATTTTAGCTAGTTTACTAAATGGTGTGGCTACGAAACTTTTGTTTGCGCCCGAATCAAATAATACAGTAGCGGAAACACCGTTCACTAGAAACGTACCTGTGACAACATCCGGAATCTGCTTGGCTTGTTCTTGGGTCAGCATGTAGGCTCTAGTTCTTGGCCTAGCTTGATCGGCATCCTTCCTTCTACTACCTCCAGCTTCACTCTCGGTACACTCCCTAGCAAAATGACCTGTCTTTCCACACTTGTAGCATGCAGGCTTAGAACTGCACTCATGAGCATAATGACCTGCCTTCCCACACTTGTAGCAAACATTCGACCCAAATCTACATTCTCCGGCATGTATCTTTCCACACTTATGACATGTATCCGAACCCTTTCCCCACCTACACTCACCACTGTGTGCCTTGCCACAAGTCTTGCACGACCTGTTCTCCCAAACTCTCGGCTGCTTGTTCTTAGGGTTCCACGTCTGGGTACCGGGTCGTTTAGCAGGAGCGACCCATTTCTTCTCTTTCTTCTCGTCTCCCACCACCACATCATCCGCAGCCAAGTCTGCATAGACCATTTCTGCGAGTTCGACAGCAGAATCGAAAGTAGCAGGTTTACTTGTCCTGACTAACATGCGGACTCTCTGTGGTAATCCCCTCACGTAACACTTGATCCTTTTAGCCACAGTGTTGACCATATCGGGCACCAACCTAGACATTCGATTGAACTCGGTGGTGTACTCACGATGTGTCATTGTCCCAGCTTTCAAGTTTAGGAACTTCATCTCCGCCCTTTCAACCTCGGCGTCAGCACAGAACTTCATCATCACTAACTCCTTCAGATCGTCCCACTTCATCTCTTTGATCTCTTCACGGGTCTTCCTCTGCTCCACACTCTCCCACCAATACATAGCCTCATCTTCAAATGATTGGGTGGCATAACCGACAGTTTGGTCAGGACGACACTCGCTGATTCGGATAATTTTGTCCATGGCGGTTATCCACTGAAGAGTAGCGATTGCATCTCCTAAACCAGTTAGCTTAGGCGGGTCACAACCTTTGAAGGAATTATAGTTGCAACCGCCTCGGCCCCTCTTCCTATCATCAACTTTCACAGACCTCACCTCACTTGAATCACCCTTTCCCCCCTCATCATCTTTCCTACCATTACCACCTGCCCCTTCAACAATTCTTTTACGGCTTCCAGCAGACCCTCCCGGAGTAATATTCTTCATAGCAGTGGCTACAGCTTGAACAATAGCTGCTTGAATTGCTGAATACAGTTGAACTCCTTCATTGTTTTCCGGGTTTCTTCCAGCTGCGCTTCCTTCAGCTTCGGTGTTGGAAGCTGTCTCAACCGAAGGTTGCTGGACACGACGAGGCCTGCCGCGTCGTCCAGTGCGACCTCCAGCTCCAACAATGTCTCCAGCTCCAGCCATCGTATTCTAAAAGGGAAAACACAAACATCATCACTCAAGGAACTATTTAGTACAAGGATAGCAAGGCTAACATGTAATAACAGTGGCCAGCTGTGACTAGCTGATCACGTTGCTTTCCGTGTCCTATACACTTCCCTTTATGAGTCTATTTATGCTGGTTCTACTTAAGCAGTTAGTCAAATCAAACAATCAATTATTCCTATCCCTGTCGTTCACATATCTTTTCTTTCTCATATATCATTTAATCATACAATTTACCTTTACTGATCTTGCTTGAGCGACACATGGCATTCTTGGACTGGCATCTTCTTTCCTTTCTTACTTAAATCCCATTCTCTGTTCGAGTCTAAGCATGTAGGATGCCTAAATCTCTCGAACTTTGCTCTGATACCAACTTGTAAGGCCCCGTTACCGGTAGCCCTACTTTCGTGTTGGATTTACTCATAAACACAGTTCTAAATATCAGAGTTAATTAAAACTTTCGCGGAATATAAAAGCTTTCATAAAACATTTCATAACAAAACACGTCTTGTCTTAAAACATCATTTTGTCTTTCAAAATAAACGAAACATTAAACTTAAACGTCTTGAGTCTTCCGATGCCAGCCTCTTATTCAGTGCCATGTGTCTCCTCAAGCGAGCTGCCTCATCCTACTCACCTGCGTGCATACTAAAAGTCAGCTACGCTGAGTGAGTTCTAGTTAATCATACACTTACAATACACATAAACTTATATTCTTTCATTCATACTTTCATACTTTCATACTTTCTTTTGTACTAACTTACTTTCATATCTTACGTTATAAAGAGCATTACGCCCTACCTTCCTCGAGTATTATTAGGGCTCGGTACCCTCCTTCCTCGAGTATTATTAGAGCTCGGTACCCTCCTTCCTCGAGTATTATTAGGGCTCGGTACCCTCTTTCCTCGAGTATTATTAGGGCTCGGTCCCTCTTTCCTCGAATATTAGTAGGGTTCGATTCCCTCTTCGTTACCATACAACCATCCTTTCCTTCTTTTATTAACTTTATCACCTTCATACACATAAGCATACAGATCATACTTACTTTATACTTAGCGTTACAGCCTGACAGTACGTGCAATATCCGAAGATCGTTCACGTACCATCAAGCAATCATTCGTACATATCACATCATTCACATAAGGCATACACTTATCTCTTAGGATAAGCGTATTAACAAACATATCGAGTATGCACACAGCCCCGAAAACATAACACATAAATGGGGCTAGAAACTCACCTGAACACGGTTACGTTCACCGTTAATCGTAATCCCTTTCTTCAGTTGTGCATGGCTGACTGTATAACAAGTATACATATCAATTAACTATCACTACTCATATCATCTTTCTAGTCTTAATTACTACCCACAACGAACGGGGGTCCGGGGGCAGCGCCCCTGGCAGCGGGGTCTAGGGGCGGCAGCCCCTAGCAGGGTCCAAGGGGCAAAGCCCCTGGCTGGGGTCGAGCTGCCAGGTCAGCTTGGAAAGATTTTATTTACATTAACTGTCTTAACACATTTTTCATTAGGTTTTTAATTTATTTTCTAATCGAACTTGACTTCAGGCGAAGTTAAACCTTAGGCGAACTTAGCTTTAGGCGAAGTTAACCTTAGGCGAACATAGCTTTAGGCGAAGTTGTCATCAAGCGAACTTAGCTTTAGGCGAAGTTAACCTTAGGCGAACTTAGCTTTAGGCGAAGTTGTCATCAGGCGAACTTAGCTTTAGGCGAAGTTAACCTTAGGCGAACTTAGCTTTAGGCGAAGTTGTCATCAGGCGAACTTAGCTTTAGGCGAAGTTAACCTTAGGCGAACTTAGCTTTAGGCGAAGTTACCATCAGGCGAACTTAGCTTTGCAGGCGAAGTTCATCAGGCGAACTTAGCTTGCAGGCGAAGTTGTCCAGCTGCGGTACTGTTCGTTCTTAAATCACTTAATCATCTTCGTTTCTTAACCAAATAACTCGATTTAGGTATCCACGGAATCGTCTGACCAGCGCCTACAAACCCCAACCATCAAATCGACCTAACATCGATGTTTAAAGGGTGCGATTTAGGCATATAGGTTACGGATTCTTTTATCAATCGATTAACCCATCAAATCATAACCATTTTCAGTAAGTTTAGCTTTGTTGGATTCGTTTTTTACCATACAAACACAGATCTATCATTTCTATACTAACCCAAACCTAAACGAACAAGTTCTCGATATAAACGTACCGTAAATGAGTCAAACTACGAACACGAGCTGGTCTTGCTGCTTTGGTTCGTCACGATGATCTAGCACCAACAAGCTCGGGTCCTCGTCTTTGGATCTTGGTTCGGGTCGTGTGTGTTTTGGAGTGTGTTAGAAAATAAGATGGAAATGAATGATGGTTTAAGGTTTAGGGGATAGTTATATCCCTTAAAGCCCATGGACCTAAGGCCCATTCTCATTTAACCCATCTCAATTAATCTAAGTCCATGATCCGTTCTTTACTCGATATTAATTAATTAATAACGCGAAATCACAAAACGTAACTTTCTTTATTCAACATTATAAATTTTAGGATGTTACATCTAATCAATTTGACAGCCTTTTTTGAATTTTGAACGCAATTTGACAGCTGTGAAATTATCATCAACCGCCAAATTGGGGGCAATTGTTGAGCCACAAATAATTAAGTATTGAGATACGCTATTCTTGGTGACCAGTCTGGATCAGTTATCCTTCTGAAGAGCTCCAGAATTATGTCAGAATCAAGGATCCTCGGTACTTGGTGTTATTAACGGTTGTGTCTTGTATGTAGGTTGATATTTATCAAATACAACGGCTCCAATACTTAGTCCACACCTATTTCGCTACTAGACTTCTAAAGCACGTGGTCAAATGGCACGAAGGAAGTGGGTGAAGATATGGCAGATTAATAGGACCTAGTAGTTAGTTTTTATTTTCGTATGTTATATACCGAGATTATGATCAAAGTTAGGTCACTTTTCACATTCATTCACATACAGTTGATACTCGTAAACACTTTGACGAAAACTCTCTCTAGCAGTTTGTTCACACACTTAGATATTCTTGTAATCATTGATCATAAACTCCACCAATTGTAACCCGATTTTGATATTAATAAATTGGTGATAGATGAGTTGTCATCACCCGGGGTTTTTTCCCTTGATTTCAAACAAGATCAAGGTTTTTTCCTCGCAACAAATCACGATATTCATCTCCATTTTGTTCATATATCTACTATTGTCATCTTAGCACTAAACCTCTCAAAACTAATTTTGTTACAATATCCTTAGCCGATTTTTGACAAAAACAGGTAAAGTCTGGGAATGGATACGAGTAACCAAGTAAGAAAGGGCAGGCCAGAAAGCAGACCCATATTTCGATGATATGTCGCTTGGGGTAGAAGAGTCATAAGGTCTGAATACGGTACCAGAAGGAAACAAGGATGCTATTTGGTCTATTTCAGTGTCGGTAAATCTGCAAATTTCCAACGAAGGGTTTTGCAATAAACCTTGACTTTTCATATCTTGGTCCATATGGTTGGACGAATTCGAGAAATAACTATCAGTTGATATCGAACGATACAGAATATAAAAGAAAGAAAGGGATAAAGGATTACCTGAACTATAAAGGATTGGAGATGAGAAGGTTCCGGAATGAAGAGAATAAAAAGGGAGCTGGGTTTTATCTTTGACCCCTAAGTTAATTAATTATTTTAACTTTAACCCCTATTTGTGTCTTTTCATCTGATTTTTTGCAGCCTTTGAAATTTGAATACAATTTGACGTCTGTGATCTTATCATCAACTGCCAATTGGGGGCAATTGTTAGGTCACAAATAATTAAGTGATGAGGATATGTTATTCTTGAAGACGAGTCTGGATCAGTTATCCTACCGAAGAGTTCCGGAGTTGTGTCAGGATCAGAATCCTCAGTAATTGGTATTCCTAATGATTGTTTCTTATGAGTAGATTGATATTTAATGAGTGTAACTGCTACAAGACCTAGTCTGCCTGACATTTCGCTACTGGACTTGTTCAGCACGTGGTCAAAAGGCGTGGATGAAGATAATGGGAAGTTGGTGGAATTGTAGGAGATTTTTGTTAGTTGTTATTTTAGTTATATATCGAGTTTATGATCAAATTAGGTCACATACACACTCACTTGCGGCGCACATTCATAAACACTTTCTCAGAACTCTATCTAAGCAGTTCACACGCACTTAGATACTTTGTAATATTTGATCATAAACTCCACCATTTGTAACCCGATTTCTTGATTAATAAATTGGTGATAGACAATTGTCATCACCCGAGGTTTTATGCTGACGATCCTCTAAAGATCAAGGGATTTTCCTCGTATAAATCTTTGTATTCATCGACATATTACATATACAATCACAAACACCAAGTCCCACAATTACGAATTTGTTTAGATTATCCTTAGTTGGTTTTTGACCAAAACAGGTAGTTTTGCCTGGAAATAATTTGGGCTGATCATGTTTTGCAAAGTACGAGCCAAGAATAGTTAAATTAAGATTCTAATTTTCGTTGAAGAATTGTTGTTAATCAGAAGAAGTGTTAAAGAAAAAAACGGAGAACCAGTGTCAACTGCTTTTGTCAGGTTTTATCATTTCAGTTTAAAAGGTTATTTTTCTGATTTTCAGTTCGTTATTCCGCTGCGTTTAAATAGGTTGATTTTTAACAGAGTTCATTAGAGCATCCGTTAAGTTCAGGCACGAGCCATTGCTGTGTCTGTCTCTGTTTTATCCAGTTTTTCGTTTTAGTCATTATCATGGAAGAAGACGGAAAGGTTTCAATACAGAAGTTTGATGGACAGAAATTTGGTTGGTGGAAGATGCAAACTGAAGCTCTATTTTGTCAAAAAGACTTGGATGTAGTGTTTGAGGATCAAAAACCATCAAAGTTGTCAAAAGGAGATTGTAAGAAGTTAGAGAAGAAAGCTAGGGCTTGTATTACTTTGTCCTTGTCGAAAGAGGTGGTGTTTAACGTCATGAAAGAAACCACAGCCCGTGGTATGATGGAGGCACTATCCAACATGTATGAGAAGCTTTGACAGCGAATAAGGTCTATCTTATCAGAGAGCTAGTGACAACAAGGATGAAAGAGGGTGGGTCAGTTACAACGCATATCGATAATATTAATTAAAACATCTCCCGCTTAGTGTCAGTCAACATTAAGTTTGATGATGAAGTTCAAGGTTTGTTATTATCCTCTTTGCCCGACAGTTGGTCGCAAACAATGATTGCGGTTTGTAGTTCGTCTACAAAAATTACCTTTGATGGGATTCAGGATCTGCATATGGGAGAAGATTCAAGACGCAGAAGTTCAGGCGAATCATCAGGCAATAGGTTAGTCACAGAAGGTAGAGGTAGGGGAAAACAACGAGGCAGTGGGAGCAGGAAGAGAAGTCAGCCAAGATCTCGTAAAGATATTGAATGTTGGGGTTGTAAAGAGAAGGGACACTTCAGGAATCAGTGTTCAAATGGTAAGAAAGAGGTGAACGTTACAGAAGACGACACAGATGACGGAGTCAGTAGTGATGAGGCTTTGGTTTGTGGTGTTGAGAGTAACGTTGATGCTTGGGTGATGGATTCTGGTGCATCGTTTCATGCCACTCACTATAGTGAAACGATGAAGAATCTTAAGTTTGGGGATTTTAGAAAGGTTCGAATAGCGAACGATGATATTTTAGAGGTTATGGGTATGGGAGATTTTGATTTGATAACTTCAGCCGGTACTTCTTGGACTTTGAAAGACGTGAGGGTTATTCCAAGTTTGTAGACACGTTTGATTTCAGTTGGGCAGTTGGATGACCAGGGGCACGATGTTAAGTTCAAGAATGGGCTGTGGAAGGTAGTCAAAAGGAATCTCGTGGTTGCTCGTGGCAAGAAAATGGATTCGTTGTATATGGTCGACATGTCACCGAAAGTAGTGAATCCAGTTTTAGTGAAAGACAAATCTGGTTCACAGAATCTCGTGGGCAGAAGAATGTTTGTTTTGCAA
The DNA here is from genome assembly GCF_021521415.1 of Bidens hawaiensis. Taxonomy (NCBI): domain Eukaryota; kingdom Viridiplantae; phylum Streptophyta; class Magnoliopsida; order Asterales; family Asteraceae; genus Bidens; species Bidens hawaiensis. Next base: position 170,581 of record NW_027494106.1, on the reverse strand, counting down.
GAAACAAACCCAGAGCCAAAGTGAAGATTCAGGATGAACGAGCTAGCAAGGCTACATCAGTCAGAGGATATCGTGACAGTGGGAGCACGTGTCGTGTTTCAGTTACAATTCCAGGTCGACAATGGATTAAGAAAACTAGTATTCCAGCTGCAAAAATCTCTCCAGTGGATTACTTGCTGAATATGGAGAGTGTTTGTTCTTAGAGTATCTCAGGATACGGTAGTTTGTTTCAGTGGGAGCCGGTAGGGACAGAGAACGGGTCAGGGGCAGTTTTAGCCGTGACTTACGTGTTGACGCTCCGGGGAGCCTCAACGGGCCTTCAGGTTCATTGATGAGAAGGCGGCGACAACTAGAAGATGTTTAGATTACAGAAGTACGATGAGGAGTGCATATGAGAGTACTCAAGGCCTCCGAGTGGGAGATTGTTGGGTTCGTAGGCCTTTTGTTTGGGCTCGATTTATTATTTGAAGTCCAAATGGCAGGCGGGTGTAGAGTGGCCGGACCGAAGCCTGACCCGGTTTGGATTTTTTGTTTAATAAGATACAAACCCTAGGTGTATCTCTATATATTTGACGTTATGTATTTGTAATCGTTGTCACTCAATAAAGAATATTTAGTTGCCGCCCGTGGACATATGTCAGTTTAGACCGAACCACGTTAAATCCTCGTGTCCATTTATTGCTTTCGTGTTTGTGTTTGTGTTCGGTTCATGTGTGTGTTTAATCCTAACAGGATTCTTTGTTATATCTAACAATAAAGTTAGATTGATAAAAAAACAAAATAAATAGCTATATATTAGAAGATTTGGAGAGATACGTACTATAGAATTTGAAAACAGGCATTTCTCCTGCTTTAACGAGCTCAAACATACACGCGTCTCCAACTCTTAAGTCATTTGCTATTATGAGGTTACACCAGCCTGTTAAACGAATTTGATCGGTCCTGATATGGACCGCTGCTGGCCAAGTATTCTCTGCTTCGTCAACGAGAACTACTTGTGTATGCATTTTTCTGGTAGTTAATCCATTTGATCGAGCGAACTTCAAAGGAACACTCTTCAAAACACGTATAATGATGCACTCATTCACAACCGCTAAATTTGGACTCGACCATTTAACTACATGTGTTCTTTGTTTTCAGGACATCTGGAACAGAAGTTTATCATGGTGTGGTGGAACTAAATTTTGTGGCAAACAGATTTAACATCAATTATATCATTATATAAGAGCATCCACAATCATTACCATACAGCTTTAAAGTAACTAAATAAGTATTAACCTCGTCCAAATTTTGTTGAAGTGGTGTAAAACTATTTCGCAATTTTAAAACTATAGCGTAATAATTTTTTTAATGCTTCACACACTAACCATACTTCGCACGTTATAAACTCGTTTTCTGTATAACATAAAGTAAAATGTACAAATCCATTATGCGGTTCTTGGAGTTCATATTTCTTGGTTCTAAGATATTTATTTATTTATTTTTAATTATATCCATCGTGTATTCCAAAGAGGAATGCCAAAACCGTCCACATGGCTTTTCAAAGCCGCCCAAGATTATCCTATTGGCGATATATCCTAATTTGCTTTAAGTTTGATCAAGTAACTAAATTTTTGAACTTTTAACAAAAAATATTTGTTCAATCTAAATTTAAGCTGACTTACAATTCGTGAGGTTTGGATCGAGTAAGGCGTCATTGTGGTCACAAAACAACGATCATCGTCTAGTGGAGGTAAATCTTTGCTTGGAAAGAATAGTCGGTCCTCTTGCGCTTGTTGAGCATCTTCGATCTCTCTAATCACATATCAAAACAAAATTGGCCAAGGTTGTTACCGGTCGTGTTGGGTCCATCCCAGCACAAACTCAAAAATTTAACCCTAACCCAAACCAAACCAAACCCAAAAATCATGTCAGACACGTCAACCCGAACACGACACTTATATTCATGGTTTGATCCAAACACGACCCATTTAGCCTGAAAGGTTTTTATTTTTATATTTTTCGCATATCAATACTTAACATTTTAAAAAGCAATATATACACATTGTAAAAAACAATGCATTTTTAATTATAAAATCGCATGTTAACTTCTTTTCTAGTTTTAAACTTTAGCATAAGATACACCTCCGGTTTATTTATTACATAAAATATTTAAAAACATAAAAATATATAAATAAATGGCTAAAACGGGTCAATCCGCAAACATGTCGGATTTAACCCAAACACAACCCGTTTAGCTAGACATGTTCATGGGTTCGTCATAAAACACACTATGACAAACTATGATTTTGGATCTCCATCCGTCCAAGTTCTTCAAAAATGATTTTGGAATTGACTGTAAATTCAAATATAGACAAACTATTATAATTATTATTATTTTATGTTTTCATTTTGTTTTTAATGGATCCATTGGTGACTTGAATACTGAAATTTAACAAATCTCTTAATAAACATTATCAAAGTGTGAATATTAGTTGCGTTGATGCACAGTGGCGGAATTTGGATGAAAACGTGGAGTCAATACTAAAAAAAATTCATAAATGAGCATCGCTCATGTTGATGCATATAAAAGCTTACAAGGTTAAAGTTGAAGCCTGGTGCAATGAACTTGAAGAAGTGATTTGAAGGGTCAGCCATGGCTGCTGCAAAAAATATGCTATGAAAGAGGTTATAATCTCAAGAGTCCTGGTATCTTATAAAATATCAAAACAAAGTAAATCCAAGTGTTTAATAAAAATTTATATTTGATGACTATCAAGTTGTCTTGATAATAAAAGTTTATAAACTGACTTACGTATAAGTTGTAGATTATCAAGTAAGCATTAAACGAAGTGTGACTTGAGAGCAACTGTTAACATTTAAGTTTTCAATAATGAAATCTAGAAATTATAAAGGATGGCTGAGATATAACTATAAACATTTCAAACTACCTTACCAAACCTGATCAATCCAATATTGTTATCTTAATTTTAAGTTGTACTATTTTGGACTATTAAAAGAGATCGCGCCACACTCTAAACTAGACGGGTGCTCGCACGATATGGCGGGGAACGAAAAAAAAACAGTAATCGTGTAACAATTGTGGATGTTTAAGGTTCGTTTGAAACTTTGAAAACGGTAGAACCAATTATCACTTTTGGCAAGCTGGTTTCCGAATGTTCAAACCATAGCAAACGGTTTGGTTTATGGTTTATACAGAAAATTGGTTATATTAAACTGGTTCGAACGGTAAACTTATTATTGATGCTCAATGCGTGAAATCAAACCATTAATAACAATTCAGTTTAAAGTTTCAACGGTTCAGTTTCGGTTCTCAATAACAAAAAATCGAATCAACGGTTTGGCTCACGGTATATCTTAGACGCCGTTAAAACCGAATTGTGATCACCCATATGTAATATGTTATTTTTTTTACAAAAAAAAAATATAGCAATATCATAATCAAATTAAAGACAATAAAATGCTCATTTTTATGGTGCTTTATAAAAAAATATTAAGGTATGAAAAAGCTATGATTGTTAGAAAATCGTTGATGAGAATTTATTTACAATTAAAACTAAAATGAATACATATCTAAAGATGAAAGTACAAAGTAGTAACTATTTCTTAAATTTATAAAAGTTGAGGGGACATTGTTGTAACTATTTCAAGACATATTTTCTAATGGACAAGTTTGTCCCAATCTTACATGCTATATAAGATGTACCTTAGGCATTAAAAGTTGTAAATTACTTAAAAATTGTGTGTCTTAATTTGTCTATGTCTCATATATTATATATAGTATACATAATTTGAATCTTTAATTAAAAATTACTAATAAGTTATAAAAAAAAGCACAAAAAATAAATAAAAATGCATAGATCTCATTTTTAAAATACATAAATAATTAAACAATACTTTTATTATGAACAATTAATATTTTTCACAATGTCTCAAATGACACACTAAGACTCGAACCCAACAATACTTCATTCATAAAAAGAAATACATAAAAATATTATTCTCAGTTTGATTGATTTTAAACTTTCGCTTTTACTTTAAATGAGTCTTTTACTTTAAATGAGTCGTTATCGTAAGCGTTAATTTGTCTCATCATATTTTGTCATTTTGAACACACTTGGCAGGGCCGGCTCTGATAAGACGAAAAATATTTTGGGCCGAAGGCGAATATTGTGGACCACAAGTAAAATGAGAATTTTGTTGGATTTAAACAATTTAATTTTTAAATGAGCATACTTGGTTATGACTTGGGTTATGTAAAAAAAATTATTTTAAAATAGGCTTAATCATGTCTAAAATGAGGCTAGATACACAACCTTTTGGTTGATAGTCATAACCATTTGCCACTAATCTAAACTAGTTGTTTACAATTAAGTTTAAACATTACATATACATAATGTTTTTCATAAAATTACATATAAATTTTAAAAAAAATAAAAAATTTCGGATTTAACAGAGTGTCGGGCCTGTGGTCGTCGACCACCCAGCTACCCTTAAGGGCCGGCATTGACAGTTGTTACATGATACAATCTCTTGATCTTCTCCTGACACAAAATAGGGATACTCGTTGCCAAAACTCGACATTCATTAATTGTTCACTATGGACCCAAGCATTTGCTAACATTGCTACTTCATAGCTCCACATTCTTAGCCCTCTCTAATTCTCGATTGAGGATTTGTGTTCCATAATATGATGTTTTGGAGAAAAATATAATTAAATTGATAGAATATAAGAGAGCAAAAAATGATTGTACGAGTGTAAAAAAAAATAGTAGCGAGAGTGAATTTATTTATAAACTAGTGTTTTACCTGAGGCGTTGTACCGGGACAGGTCGATAAAATCCTGACGATGGTAAAACCCAAACATTGTCGGTCGCAAGTGTTGAGTTGGTAAGTCGACACGAATTCGGACGGTTTTGTTTATGTGTGTTATTGTATCAGAACTAAAACAAAGATAAAAACAATAAAATTTGTGGTGGACTAATGGGGTGGCGTCGACTGGAAAACTCGGGTGTTGGTAAAACCTGACCATTATCGATCCCGGACGTTGAGGCGGTGAGTCTACGTAAATTGGATTGGTTTCTGTCAAGTTCATTCCAGTACCGGAACTAAAATAAAATCCAAAACAAAACCGGCATTTGGTGGGTTTTCGTTATGTTTGTTATGGTACTGAACCTAAAACAAAAAACGTTGAGTCTACTCGAATTCGGTCGGTTCTCATCATTTTCGTTATGGTACCAGAACTAAAACAAAACAAAACAAAATACAAAATAGGCATTCGGTCGGACCGCAACTAAAAAAACCAAAAAAGACCAAATAATGTGTCGCAAAGTGACCCAATCAGACTTTACGAAAACAAAATCAAGAAAAAAAATCACAATTGAGGTGTCTAGACGGGATTGGTGCCACGTGGACCAATCAAAATCCAACGGCACCAGACCCCATAATTGTTATATATAATGGCCTCCGTAATGGGGCCATAATTAGCCCAAATCGGGGCGATAAAAAGGAGAAAACGCCACCCTCTGGGCAATGGGGGGGGGGGGGCGATGGCTTTTTATCGTCTGTTTGTGTGTAACGTGTTTATTATTATTGTATTATATGTGTGTAATATATATATGTGTGTGTGTGTGTGTGTGTGTGTGTGCACGCGTTACAACACCACTACACCCTTAAAAGATAAACTCACCATTTGCTGATTATACGTCACATGACGCAAGCCGCCCAGTTTTGTAGCCCCTTTATTACACATAGCCTTATAATGGTAAGAAAAAAAAAATTAGTGCTCAATGGTAAAATATCTAGTCTTTGAACGGCTCTATTCAATTCTATCAACATGCAATTCCGGGTGGAACCAATAGCCGCTATAGATTTAAATTTTATTTTATTCTTTGAGAACGGGGGGTTGTGGCGGTAGTGTGCCGGCTCAACCCGAGAGTACCACTCGGTCTCCACTAAATTTTATTTTATTCTTTGAGAACGGGGGGTTGTGGCGGTAGTGTGCCGGCTCAACCCGAGAGTACCACTCGGTCTCCACCCCTGGCTACCACCCTAATTAAGAACTAACCTGCAAAGAACTACTATTCACACAATAAATTTAAATAGAACATTAAACGCTTAACCAATATATTTAATGGTCTTTAGGCTAAGGGTAGTGGGGTTTGATCCACCCCCAAGTGATCAAATATATTTACGACACGTAGACGCTGACGTTGCAAAGGATCAAGCCCCAGAGGGTGTAGTGGTCCTGATGATCCGGGGCTTGATTGAATTTTTTTTTGTTAAACACAAAAATACTAAATTAAAATAAAAACATATCTCCTTCCTCCCTCTCCAAACCACCACGGTGCACCCCCTCTTCTTTCTCTCTCTACACCCCAAAACCACCCTATACCTTCACCAACCAAATAGTCTACGCCATCTTCACAACCCAGAAACTCTCTCTCTCTCTCTCTCTCACACACACACACACTTCTCACCCTATTTCTAACACTAACTAACACAAGTTCCGACCACCAAACACCGCACCGCACTGCCACCATATACAACAGCATCCATGTTATTCTCTCTCTGTCTCTCTCATAAGCTCCAACGGCTCATTTTGATCCACCCAATGTCCAATGGCTCTTTTGAGCCCCGTGGACCGGCTCGCCCCGACCAACCGCGCCCCATTCACGCAAAGGTGGTAGTGGTGTGCGCGGCTGTCACATCACACGCGCCTCACTACCCTCACCCTTAGAGTATGTGTTATCGATGGGGTGCGGGCGCCAATCCTTACCACCTCACCACACCTTATACTATTTAGTCTATTTTTTACCATAACACATCACATGTGCCACTCCCTGCCAATTTTCGGGCCTATTTCACGCCAAACTTTGAACGGATGGGGGATATGAGGTCCACCTCAATAACAAATAACCTTTTTTTTCTTTTTTGTTTTTATAATACATTGGTTAACTAATCTCCCTCAACAACACTTGTTTTTTGGTTAGATAGTTAGTTACCTTTAAAACTTTCTGTTAACCAAAATTCATCCACAACCCTTAGTCTTATGATGATTTTCAATAGTAACATTTAACTTCATAAAAATTCGTATAAATTATTTTAAAACAATACTTTAAATGTTTTAACATAACATAGCAGCAAAAATTAAAACTTATGATTTTCTCATTTTTTTAGAGTCCAAACTTAATTAAAAAAAAAAGAAACATCGAAGTAAGAAGCCCATAAAGTACAAAAAAAAAGAGTCAAATATGAAATACAAACATTTAATTAAGTTAGAAAGATCAATGTAACACTACTATCGATTCCATTTTGATGGGAACGGAATTATATCCAACAACATTAATTACGTTTTTCTTATACTCAAACTTGTGAGGAGAGGGTGAAGTGGCATGTATAGGATTGCATGAACACCCCCACCCACCTACTTTTGGTTGGTGAGTGTGAAAACCATCCCGCTCATCACTCATTTTGCATGTTGCATTGATGCTTTGTACATTTGTAGTGGAGGCTTGAACATCTTATCTACAAACTTAATATAAAATAAAGAGTGAGTGATGATTATATAACATAGGTTAGTAACGGAGGTGAATACTTGAGAAAGTTGTGATGCAACATCGAGGTGACAATGAGTGATGAGTGGCACTGCATAGAGGTGCACAAAAAACTTGAATCCGGAACCGGACCCAAAATAAATACCCGGAACCGGTTTTTCTAATACCCGGGTTTTTAATACCCGAACCCGACCCTACCCGTAGGGTACGGATAGGGTACGCATTTTGGCACTAAAACCCGAACCCGAACCGGACCCGATTTGTACCCGGTAATACCCGAAAACCCGATTTGTACCCGGTAATACCCGAACCCGGAACCGAGGTTTTCCAATACCCGAAACCGGGTATGTCAAATACCCGATGTATACCCGAAAAATACCTTAAAAATACCCGAATAATACCCCTAAAAAGTGTAAACTTTTAAAAAGTCCAATCTATATAAAAAAATACTGGAAAAAAACCCGAAAAAACCCGTAAATAGAGTTTTTTCAATACCCGATAATAGGGTATTCAAATACCCGGTTTTAGAATACCCGGTTCTATACCCGACCCGAACCCGATGCATAGGGTATGATTTTTAGAGACAATACCCGACCCGAACCCTACCCGATTATTACCAATACCCGGTCATACCCGTACCCGGTCATACCCAAACCCGGTTCTATACCCGAACCCGGGTATTTAGAAAACCCGATTTGTGCACCTCTAGCACTGCAGAGCCGGATTTAGGCATATGTAGGTTGTGCAGCTGCACAAGGTCCAAAACCAAAAAGGGCCCATCAAAATTTTAAAAGAAGCCAACATGTCCGGTAAATACAAATTAAACATTATGTTATCTTGCCCAAATTTGTAATGTCCAAAACCAAAAAGGGCCCATCAAAATTTTAAAAGAAGCCAACATGTCCAGTAAATACAAATTAAACATTATGTTATCTTGCCCAAATTTGTAATGGTTGGCCCATAGCATTTGAAACAAATAAAAAACCCTCCAGCCCACTTCTCTACTTATTTCTTATACTACTAACAACTCATGCATTCAGTATCCATGTACCAACTTTAAAATTATTCAAAAAAATATAATATTTTTCTGATTTATTTTTATTATATCATTTCATCTAAACTTTACTCTTTTTTTATTTAGTTCTTTTATTTTCTCATTTTGCATTCTAAAACAGTTGAAAATGTTAAATAAATTGCGTACCTGGAGGATGAATTCGATCAATGATGCAAACCTGTAATCTTGATTTCAATCTTGGTTTCTTGAACAATTGCCTGGATTAATCTCTGAATCGTGAATCACTTTCAGATAAACCTATTTGCGGGTTACACGCAATGATTTATCGGATAAGACAGAGACTTTCTGTAGTTGGAATTGGATTTTGATGATCCCATGAATGTGATGAAGAACCAGAGAAGAAGTAACCGTCTTCTCTGTTTTGTATATTCGATAGAGAAAAAAGCATACATACAGGGAATGAAAACACTTATTAATATAATCCAAATCCAATCCCCTATGTAGAGGTGCACAAATCGGGTTTTCTAAATACCCGGGTTCGGGTATAGAACTGGGTTCGGGTATAACCGGATACGTGTATAACCGGGTATTGGTAATAATCGGGTAGGGTTCAGGTCGGGTATTGTCTCTAAAAATCATACCCTATGCATCGGGTTCGGGTGGGGTATAGAACCGGGTATTCTAAAACCGGGTATTTGAATACCCTATTATCGGGTATTGAAAAAACTCTATTTACGGGTTTTTTTCCGGTATTTTTTTATATAGATTGGATTTTTTTACACTTTTTAGGGGTATTATTCGGGTATTTTTAAGGTATTTTTCGGGTATACATCGGGTATTTGAAATACCCGGTTTCGGGTATTGGAAAACCTCGGTTCCGGGTTCGGGTACAAATCGGGTTTTCGGGTATTACTGGGTATAAATCGGGTTCGGGTTTTAGTGCCAAAATGCATACCCTATCCGTACCCTACGGGTAGGGTCGGGTTCGGGTATTAAAAACCCGGGTATTAGAAAACCGGTTCCGGGTATTTATTTCGGGTCCGGTTCCGGGTTCGGGTTTTTTGTGCACCTCTACCCCTATGAGCCCAAATAGTTAATTAGAAGCCCATTTATCATTACACTTAAGCCCAAGTATAAAACCAAATAACAAAGCCCAAATAACATTATTGTTAAACAAGCTCGCACTCCCGCGTCACCTAACTCGTTTAATCTCTGACGTTATTTCCTCCATCGACAAGTTAATCCAATAACACTAAAATATCCAACAATCTTCCCCTATTTTAGTGATATCCATGATTAGCTTAACCATCACCATAGAAACGCAAACATATGCATAAATGAAAATGTCATACGGATTGAATTTTCATCTTAGTAAATTACACAATCAAAATATTCGAATATCGGGGTGTCCTATGGATTGAACCCTTGTTATCCATTTGAATACTTCAAGGAAAAATACATATACGTTTATAAATCCAAATTCCACTCGACACAATATTTTACTAGCCTGTGTCCTAATCCTTCAAAGAATATATCAAAGCTCAAGTCCAAAGCTTCTTGAAGCGGCTAAACTTCATATTCTTATAGGTAGTTCATTATTCTCGCACCCGCAATGCAATTTATCAATGAACTATTAAGAAGCTATACTTCAACCTACTTTATCTCGCGATCCGAACACAAACCTTGGGATGTTTATGATATTGTGTTCCAATATCTATATGACAAGCTTTCCACATTGAATTCAGCATCTAACGTTGTATTAGATGGGAGTTGGTTGTCTTGACATATGATATTAACGTATGGACTTTAAACCCATCCCCATTGTGACATTCGTCAATTTCGGGTCTCGTTTGTATTCGTTTTTGTATTCGTTTATCATGTAACCTGGCCCATTTTGTAAACCAAAGCTTATGATATAATCAAAATGATGGATTTTATGTTACAATATTGTTTTACACTTGTTGGGTCTTGAAAACATTCTTTTTGGTCCTTAAAACTCCTTAAAATGACTTAAACTAAACTTTGGGGACTACTATTGCCATTTACCAAAAACTTGTTTGACCATTTCACCCATCACATGCATCTTTACCCTATTTGTATGAACCATACTCTTACCATTATAAAAGCAAGGCTCCATACACCATTTTGGTTGTTCATCTTCTCCAAAATCCCTCTCAAATCCAAGTATTCATCTTCAACATTTTGTTATTTTGATTTCTTAAGGTCAACTAACTATAGTCTTTCATTTTAACTTTTTCATCTAATATTACTAACACTTAAATATGGTGGTACAACATATATATAATACACACCCTTGTTTCCTTTATTTATTACTTCACCGACCCCGGTTGGTTAACTTTCGAATGTCATAAGGCAAGGCTTCATGGAGGACTTCGTGTTCTTGATATATATACACACACACATAACTTATTATACATATCACTTATGACTAACTTCTAACCCTTTTAGTTTGTTCATCTTATTTACAAGTTCCATGGTGTGGGTTTGTATAAGACTAACCTCGGTTTAACCGAAACTAGTCCAAACCGGAAACCGAACTTTTGTTTACTAGTGTTGTTAAAATAGTTGTTTAAACATGTTTATTACTAGATTTGAGTTTCAAAAATCATTTTTGCAAGTTCTTTGATATTAAGCATATGGAATCCATCTATGAACTCGTTGGGAGATGGAAACCGAACTAAACCGAAACTTTTGTTTAAAAGACTTGTAGTTAACTTTTTAGTTGTAAAATTTTAAGTTTTCTTCATTTATAAACCAATATACAAGTTCTATGATATTTGGGCATGTAGAAACCATCTATGAACTATTTGTGAGATGGAGACCGAACCAAACCGAACTATACCGACTTTTACTCGCTTAAGACACACAAGTGTGTTTTTAGCTATCAAGACTTGTATATTTCTTTAAAAATAGTTTACAAACTGATTTTAATTATTTTCTTAAGTACTTGAAATTGTTGGATCCAACTTGATCTCATCACATAGTTTGGACCGACAAAACCGAACACTCGCTTAACGTGCGTTGTTAGTTCTAAACAATAGATCTACATACTTGGTTAAGTGTTAGTATATTTTAATGAGTTATCTCATAACAATTAATATGTTGGAAAGTTGACTCTGGGTTTGACCATTTGTCAAGACCCGAACACTCGTTAAAAACCCGTTTTAGTATCTTTTTCCCAAAGGAACTTGCATTTTAGCATTTTTCCCACCTTATTACTTAACATTGGTTAAGTAAATATTAAGGTTAGATACTTTAACCCGGTTTCGAGCAAACTTACATGTTTAAATGATTGTTATTATAAATTCTTAAATAGTTACATTTTAAACCTTGAACTTTAATTGTTTACTTTTTGCAACAATTATTTTATTTAAAGATCTTCAAGACAACCATTCTAAATCCAAGATTTTATTGTCATTTAGGTCTTGCTCGTTAAACTTCATCCATCCAGTTATTCATCTTTTACCGATCAAGTTTTATACTTGAACGTGAGTAACTTCATACCCCGTTTTCTATCTTTTGTTTTGGGGTGACATTTCATACTTATTCAAATCAAATGCTTTATACTTGAGTCTTAAACCACAAACGTTGTTGTATACTTTACTTGAATAATTGCTCGATTTGGTGTTCTATGCTTATATGCCTATGTGTTTATCGCTTTCGGTTGGTGTAATCTATAAATCCTAGAATACTTGGCATCCCCTTGTAGCAAGGTGTCGTTAACGTAATGCAATTAACAATATTCTATTAAATCCTAGACTACTTGGCAATCCCTTGTAGCTAGGTGGCGCTAACATAATTCTATTAGCGATTGTCAATTTATCCATGTTTATAGCTATTATTTATGGTTTTGTATACTAGTTTTGTGGCTTTTCATACTATATATCTATTGTTCAAACTTATGAATTGCTCACCAACCTTTGTGTTGACAACTTTATTTTATGAAATATTACAGTTTGCATCTAGGTTGATTATGGAGTTCGGTGAAGAAAATGACACAAATACCGTTAGGATATTAGCAAAAATGAACAATATTTGATTTGCTATATTTTGCTATATTTTGTTGTATTTGACTTATGAATATTTGGTTATGTGACATTTTTGATGTTGTGAAATGAAATGAGTTTGTTAAATATTGTCGCTTTAAATAGTGTCATGCGCTTATGGGCAATCGTTATACCTCGGCATGTTCCGCCGACTTTGGTCGGGGTGTGACACCCATGACTGATATGTTAATGAGATCTCTTCCTAACTCTTTAGTTAGATCATTAGCCAAATTATACTCATATATTACAAACCAACTGATATAACACATTGCATTGTATAATATATAACCGTCTAGACTTTCCATTATACATTTGGCATTGTCATCATTATCCCACCTGATAGATTTTGGTGATATCGGTTTGACCATAATGGAATTTTATAATCACGGTTTCTTAGTCATTCAACCACTTTTATCAATTGTTTCAAATGCTAGAAACTCGAATGCCATCGTTAAGTGATGCAAATTCATTCTTAATTACCTAAGAAATGAACCTCCCCCAAGAGAGAATACACATCTATAGTTAAGCAGTTTGTTTACTACATCAAATATCCAATTAACTTTGAATACTCTAATTGTGAAATAGAATCACCTTGATTAGACATACACTTGATATTAGGATCTATATATAGGAGTTCTAACCGAAGAACAATCAAACTGATTGAATTTTTTCAATACTTTCTCAATATAATGAAATCAAGTCATATATACCATTGTTACTCCCTTTTATAATAATAATAATAATAATAATAATAATAATAATAATACTAATAATAATAATTATACCTAGGATAACATCAACCTCCCCCAATCCTTTATATCAAAACTAGAAAATTATAATTTTTTTGTCTAAATAGGTACTCAAACCCAAGTAAGATAACAAGGAATCAATCATTTCCTTCAAGATTCTATATTTCTTTCACTCCAAAATATTTCACATGCTTTGAGATGAAAATTTCATCAAACAGATTCAATAGCAAACGGGACATTTATATTAAGTTTAACTTTCAATTACACATATATTCAAATCCAGAAGATTTCATGTCGAGATAAGATAAACTTATACCAAAATTATTTAAAACAACCCACACAAGAGGTTCTTTTTAATCTCTAAAACATACAACACATAATCCAAAACAAATGTATTCCACAACTAAATGCAAGTCTAACTTTTACATTGTCCATCCTAAGTACAGATCCATCTTCAACCGGTTCAGGACTCTTCAAACCATTTCAGATCCTTGCATACTTGACTCGTATAACCCGAGTCTACACACCATGCAAGTATGTCATCTGTACATAATGGAATTCAGAAATAAACGATACATAATTCTTAACAGAATTATAATTAGAAGCCATTGATTTAAGTTCAATAACAAACCCAAAACCAAGGTATTGTTTATTTCACACCAAACGGTGTTCTGACTTTGTATACTTCTATTGGTTGATTATTACCGAGGTCGTGGCCCATCAACCCCATATTTGTACCATATGGACCAAATATTTTAATACCATTTTATTCATTTCTCATATTATATTTCATATACATGCCATAAGATAAGTCATGGTACTTAGTTATAACATAAGTCATATAAACACAATCCTTTACCAAAGCAGATATTATATACATGTTACTTCTTACCATTACATGTTACTCCTTACCATTTACATGAATCAACCCAATATAACAAATTAATTATTTAATCAAAAGGTTTAATGGGATACATATCATTTAATCAAAATGATGTGTTTTACCAGGCTCATAATATTTAATCAAAACAAATGTTTGATATGGCCCCTAACCAACATTTCTTAATTTAATTCAGTATTACAAATTAAATTTCCAAGAAGCGTTGATTTCTAAGTGTTGAAGGGATTTACTTTGGGAGGAAGGTTCATGTACATTTTATTCTTAACATGAGAATGTAGAAAATAATACAAATTTATAAAAAAAAATGAGAACGTAAGAAACAATACCAATCTACATAAACATTAATTGATAATAACAAAGAAAAAAACCTAAAAATTACAACAAAATAATCAAAATCAAGAACAAAATAATAACATATACCAACAAATATTTATAACAGCAAAGAAAAAATCTAATAATAACAACAAAATATAAATCAGTAAATACTTATAACGTCTCATAATCGAAAATTAACAAATACAAACAAAAAATAATAGCAAACACCTATAAAAATAAACATAATCATAACAGCAAATTGGTTCTCACTGTTTTCATGTTAAGAATATAATGTATTTGATACTCGCATTGTATATTGCACGAGTCTTATTCTAAACCACAACCCATGGTTATTTTACCTTTTTTTTCACCCATTTGTATAAGAATTGATGATATTTACTTAATACAAATTTGAACGAATTCAATCACCAGACTAAACCGTCTTTCAAATGACTTAAAACCAAGTATTATGGAAAGATAATTGATAGCATCTTTCATAAAAGCATTCATCTTCCATCTTGATTTGAAAACAATTAAGTATTGCAATACTTTACTATTTATTTATTTCTATATATATTTTCCAGAAATCAACAAAGGCACTCAAAATTTTCCATGTGGAATTAATTAAATTTAAAATCCCATATTGAAATTGATGACATTAACCAATAGAATCTGTATCATAAACTCAAAATTCAACAAAGTGTACCCGATTTCAATAATATTAATTACCACATCAACACGACACGATTCTCCAATCGCCATCAACAATTAAATTATTTAATCTTTGTGACTAAAACTGGATGAATTTGTGAATTAGGATTTCCATCAAAATTAGATTTAACAACCAATTTACGATTTAGGGATCCTATATAAAATCTAATTATACCATAGGCTACGAAATCAGCCCCACATACGAACTAGAAATTGATTCTCATAATTTACTGCCACTTAATCAAATTCAACCCTAATAGGTTTATCTTTGTTTAATAAATTGCGTACCTGGAGGATGAATTCGATCAATGATGCAAACATGTAATCTTGATTTCAATCTTGGTTTCTTGAACAATTTCCTGGATTAATCTCTGAATCGTGAATCACTTTCAGATAAACCTATTTGCGGGTTACACGCAATGATTTATCGGATAAGACAGAGATTTTCTGTAGTTGGAATTGGATTTTGATGATCCTATGAATGTGATGAAGAACCAGAGAAGAAGTAACCGTCTTCTCTGTTTGTATATTCGATAGAGAAAAAAGCATACATACAGGGAATGAAAACACTGATTAATATAATCCAAATCCAATCCCCTATGAGCCCAAATAATTAATTAGAAGCCCATTTATCATTACACTTAAGCCCAAGTGTAAAACCAAATAACAAAGACCAAATAACATTATTGTTAAACAAGGCCGCACTCCCGTGTCACCTAACTCGTTTAATCTCTAACGTTATTTCCTCCATCGACAAGTTAATCCAATAACAATAAAATATCCAACAGAAAATAATCAAACTTTGATTTCGTGAACGGCCGACTAATATGTATTGTTATGAAATTATGCTTTGAAGGTTAAAATAATGTAATTAGGTTTATCCATTTATAGATGCACTTAAATATGCTTGATTATATTGAAAGTTTAACTACAATATTATTGTTTTGTTTAATGTTAATATGTTATCACACTTTTCGTTCAATTACTTATTAGATATGTATATAACTAGTTTATCTCAAGGCCCATTTTATAATATGCACGGGGTCTATAAAGGCCAACCCGTGCTCAGGAACGGCGTTGAGTGGCAGTTATGTTATAACATAAAGTCTAAGGGTATTAGGGCCACCCATCGGGTAGTGGATCAGCTTCATTGGCAACTTCGGGTACATCGCCACCCACCAATGGCTCAGGTAGTCCATCCGACTATGGATTTCGGCTTCCATTACATGAGGAATGTAGACTTAACGTTTACTAGACCGTTAGTACCTTTTCCAAAAAGAAAAATCTAATAATAATAATAATAATTAATTTTACAAAATATTATACACCAAAAATTATACACTCTTTTATACTACATTTCTGGTCAATATTTCTACTTTGTTTATATCAAATGGATTAATCCACCAAATATACTCAAAATGGGTGTCTTTTTGGGATTTGTAGGACCTGGGAACCGACCCAATTGTACTCTAAACGGGTATGATCAGTTCGGCTTTGACGGGTCTTGCGGGTTTAACCGGTAAGACCTGGTTCATGCATGCTCATTACTATTTTCTCTTTTAACTTTGTTTTCCATGATCCATTGATGACTTGAATATTGCAAGTTAACAAAACTAAGACATTTATCAAAATGAATATTATTATATTAGTTGTATTGATGATATGTAAATGGGGAATTTAGAAGAGTTTGATGCATATAATAGCTTACAAGGTTAAACTTGAAACCTGGTGAAATGAACTTGAAGAGGTTATTTTGGCGGATCAGAAATGTGCTATGATAAGAGGTTAATTATGATCTCAACATCGATAAGTTCGGAACAGAAAGACAAGAAATCTGGCGAGTCGTCAGGCAAAGGAAGTTTGGCTGATGCAAACGAAGACATGCTAAGAGAGATGGTGGACTAAGACCATGCGTACTCGGCCAAATTGTAGCGTTTTGGGGGCTGAAAACGCCGGAGGCACACTTCCCCTCCCCCCCCTCCGGCGTTTTCTACAAAACGCTTAAAATGGCACACTTTTTCAAACTATTTTGACCGTTATGTGACCGTTTGATTAAAAATATTACTTTTTTTTAACACAACTCATCCTATAAATAACATAATCAAACTTCATTTTATAAACACTTTCTCCACTCATTCTCTACAACAATCTCTAAATATATACTTTCAATCACCAACCAACATGTTTTCGTTCAACAATCAAATACTCTGTTTCGGTCAATACGCCCGACAAGGAAACGTAAACAATCCCGACCCAAATAATCCACAACCGAACCCATCTACACTGACCCCTCAAACCCCGTATACGTTCGACGCGCAAATGGCCGCGTACATACAATATCTAGGTTCGAGAGTCCCTAACCCAAATATGATGCCTGGTTTCCAAAACCCAACCATGAATATGATGGCCGCTTCCGGTTACCAACCCGCCAACGAGACGATGCCGGAGACACAAATCAACCCGGAGCCACAACCCGTCCTGGAGACTCGTGGCGGTTCGAGCCAACGTGGAGGCAGACGTGGGAGAAAACACTCAAAGAAACCCCCTGGTGAACCTCGGGCTAAAAAGATAACTATACCGTGGAAACGCTTCCGTTGCTTTGAACCTTAAGGTATATGCACACTCAATGTTCTTTATTCGATCTGGGTAGATATTTCTGATTCAATTTTTAAAGAGAAGAGATCAGGGCCAAATCTATATTGCAAATGGATGGTTCTCTGGAACCACCCGAGTTTCGAAATAATAGTGTATTGATATATAGAATATATAAGAGGAACCACCTTATAAATTAGGAAGTAACCACCTTATTTACACTACAAGCGCTGGAGTAGTTGGTAATCTGCTGGCTTTGTAAATGGGAGGTCACAGGTTTGATTCCTTGCAGCAAGCGAAATTTTAAACCTTTTTTTAATTCAGCCGTATATCAATTTAGGTTTTATAAAACACACTTACATAGCGGCTGCCTCTCTCTCTCTCTTCCTCATACTCACGCACTCACTAAGTCACGACATACCACTGCTGTTCCTTGTTCTTGATGTTGTTAATTGTTAAATTATTTGTTAAATTTTAGTTTTAATTTGTTAGTTTTAATTTGTTAGTTTGTTAGTTTTTAATTTGTTAGCTTGTAATGAATTTTGTTCGAACCATCGAACTGACCGAGCCTCAAACCGACCTGGTATTATTTACGTGAATCTATGAAATTGAAACATCTAAAAGTAGTGCACCACCCAATAAAAATTCCTAGATCTGCCTCTTAAAGAGATGAGAGAAAGATGTATATCTGCAAGTTGGGTTTAGTGTGTAATTGTGTATCTTTATATAGTATACTGTATATACATATGGTTAGTTGTGCTATATTCGATTTTAAAAAAAGATGAAAAAGTAGAATCTCTGATTGTATATGTTCTGGTTCTTATGCTTTGCAATCTGATTCTATATTTGTTTTATTGCTTGCATATAAATTTAGGAATTTGATCGTAAGAAAATATAGAAAAGAAAAAAATAAACCATTAATATGTTATAATTTCATTAGGAATAAAATAGTAATTCAATAAAAGAAATCTAATGAAATGAGTAGAGATGTAACATGAACGGTTTAAGGATGGAAAATATGTCAAGTATTTGATAAATGTGTAATAAACGATTTTAGTAGGGGGATATATGTAAATCAGGGATGTTCAAAAGTATCCGAATCTGAATCTGTATCTAAATTATCTGATAATTCGTATCCGAACTATCCAAAATTTCAGATATCCAAAAATTTGGATATCCGAAAATCGGATAACCAAAAATTCGAATTCGGATAGCATTTTTAGGATTTTTCGAATAGTTCGGATATCCGAAATTATTAAATTTAATATTTTTAAATTTTAATATATATACCTTATATAACCCTAACTTGAATATCTAAGGCTAAGGGTAATGGGGCTTGGTTGAGCCCCAAGTGATCCAATCAAAATCTGACACGTAGGCGATGACATAGTTATGGATCAAGCCCTAACCTAGCCCCAAAGAGTGTAGTGGTCCAGATGATCAGGGGCTTGATCCAGTTTTTTATTTAATTAATTATTTTAAATAATACATTAAATAATAATATAAAACATTACATTAATAATAATATAAAACATTACATTAATACCAGTCTAAAACAAGAATATCGGGTCTTCTATACCACAAATGCTCGGGGCCGTTTTTGATCTCTCAAAAAGCTTACCGTCGTTTGAACCGCTTGACAAATGAGTTCGTCTTCTTCGGTAGAATAGGAAGAAGAAGACGATGACGACGATGCCATTTATAAATATGGAAAGAAATAGAAGTTTTGGTAGAGGGAAAGTGTGGGTTGAGTTTTTATAGAAAGTGTGGATTTGTATTTATAGGTAAAAATAATATATATATATATAGATATATATATATATATATATATATATATATATATATATATATATATATATAGGGTTGGTATCATTTAAGAATTCATTAAAAATTAAGAACTTTTAGGAACTCTATACAACCAAACATTTTTTTAATTTCTTTTATGTATTAACATTATTTAATAGTAGTTTTACCATACTTTATATAATTTTTTTTCATTACATATATTAATCACAAATTTACATATGTGGCAAATATATGCACTAACAAATTTACATAGGTGTAAAACAAAACATATATATGTATAAAAACTGATTTCAAAATTGTAATTGTAAATATAGATATAGAAAAATGATAAAACTACACTCAAATAACATTAACATACAAAGAATTTTATAAAAAACGTTAATTTTCAAGGGTTCTTTCAAGTTCTTAAATAATTTAACAGTTCTGTAATGATACTCATTCTATATATATATATATATATACTAGCTTTTAGCCCGCTTGTTACGCGGGTTTATTTCAATTTTTGTTTTTTAATTATTTTGCAATTATAATTTTATAATTATCTGTTTTATTAGTTTGTTACATTAATTATATATTTTTTTTATTTAATGTTAGGGGTCTTTGTTGGAGTTAAAGTTTATAGCTGAACTATTTGAATTGAGATGAGTATCTTGGATCTACATAACAAAGTGTAGAAAAGATCTAACTCTTAGGCAAAGTGTTGCTCACGTATGTAGATATCATGGATTCTTAAACAAACTAATGAAATATAAGTTGGTTTTGTTCTTAGGTGTGCGATGAAAATGAAATGGATCGTATTCCTGAAGTTTTATACAAAAGCAATAATAATGTCAAGGTTGACTTTGTTGATTATGCAGAAGCAAAAATAATACCATAAATTGTAAGGCCCTGATACCGGTAGCCCTACTTTGGTGTTGGGTTTACTCATAAACACAGTTCTAAATATCAGAGTTAATTAAAACTTTACGCGGAATATAACCTCAACCATAACGTATTACAAAACTGTCAAATCTTGTCTTAACAAACATTCAAATTTATTTAAACATAAAACATAGTCTTTAAAACATCACAACATTTCTTCGAGATGCCAGTATCTTCGATTCCATGCCATGTGTCTTCAATCACGCGAGCTGCCTCAACCTATTTGCTTGCATGCATACTAAAAGTCAGCTACGCTGAGTGAGTTCTAGTTAATCACATAACTTACTTTACATACACATATATGTGCCCGAATGTACGCATTACATACATAACATGTCCATCATTCTTTCATATACATTCATAACTAACCTTACGTTATAAAGAGCATTCGCCCTACATACCTCGGATATTATTAGGGTCCGGTACCCTCCATCCTCGGATATTATTAGGGTCTGGTACCCTCCATCCTCGGATACTATTTGGGTCCGGTCACCCTCCATCCTCGGATATTATTAGGGTCTGGTACCCTTCATCCTCGGATATTATTAGGGTCCGGTACCCTTTCTTCCATACCTCCTTAACATACTTCTATATACATAATCGTAAGTTTCGCACATACATACATCATTCATTCTTTATCTTATAACATACATATGACATCAACCATTTCCTGGCAGTACATGCAATTCTAAAGGTCGTTCATGTACCGATAAGAAATTATTCACACATTTCACATAATACATATAAGGCATACACTTATCACTTAGGATAAGTGTATTAACTAATCACATCGAGTATGCACACATCCCCGAAAACATAACAAGGAAGGGGGCTAGAAACTCACCTGAAGTCGGTTACGTTCACCGTTAATTGTTATTCCATTCTTTAGTTGGGCGCGGCTAACTGAATAATAATTAAATGCATCAATTACTATCACTACTCATCTCGCGTTTCTAGTCTAATTATAACCCTCGACGAACGGGGGTCTGGGGGCAGCGCCCCTGGCAGCGGGGTCTAGGGCGGCAGCCCCTAGCAGGGTCCAAGGGGCAGAGCCCGTGGCTGGGGTCGACCTGCCAGGTCAGCTTGGAAAAATTTTATTTCCATTAACTGTCTTAACACATTTTCCATTAGAATTTTGAATCATCGCTTAATTAGTTAACTTAAAAAGTTTAAGGGTTTCTTTGTAATTAAACCATTCTTTCTCTAAGTCCACGGACTGTTCTTGTCATTATGTTAAACTTCTAATTCGTTACATTACTCTTAACGAATTGGGTTGTTATACGAACTAGTTCTTATAACGAATCGAACCCTCTAACGAACTGGACCCTTAACGAATCAGTCCATAGCGAACCAGTCCATGTAACGAATCGGTCCATCTAATTCGTTATCTTCTTCTAACGAACTGGCTATACGAATCAAGAGTAATTCGTTATCCTTTTCCCTTAGAGAATCGGATACGAACTAGAGCTAGTTCGTTATGCTTCCTTAGACGAACCAGTTAGCGAATCGCTGTTAATTCGCTAAATTCCCGTGCGCCGCCTTTCCGGGAATGTCAAGAACATTCCCTGACAACCTTAAATACATGCGCCGCCTTTCCGGCGCCGCCGTGCCGGAAAACCGGGGGTGGTGGCCTGAAAAACGCGGTTTACCCCATTTTACACCGTTTTTCATCGTTTTCGTTCCGTTCGATCCAGATCTGAGCTAGGGTGATGTGTGAAAATGTATAATATAAATAAAGAACGAATCACAATTAAGCTTTAAATTTATAAAAACGAAAATCCTATAGAAACCACACAAAACCGGCAAGTGTACCGATCATAAATAGTATAACATCAAGGAAGTCCGGATGTCGAACTCGAAGACACGTGAAAACGTTTATGATTAAGAAAACTCTAACCAAGACTTACCAAAATAATATTTATTTAATTTTTAAGATTTTATTTAACTACTTAAATTAATTTAACGAAACGAAAACGTATGACAAAACACTTTTAGAAAACTTTGATTTAAATTCAATATGTAAAAACGTCTACCTAGGAATGAATCATGTTGATAGAAATAACAAGACAACGGATTGAAAATATTCACGACACCGGTTATAAAAGATGACACAACCAAAACTTGTTTAAGAAAGTCAAATTACCTCTCAGTCTCTCTAACAAACTTTAACTTATTTTAGTTGATTTTAAAGAATAAACTGGAAAAACAATTATTAACGTGTTCAAATGTCGACTCTCCTCTCGGTCTCACCGACACACTAGCTTAATGGAAACGAATACTACGCCACCAAGGATAGAGGAACAATTTAACTTAACCCAAATTAAACCAACTAATTGCACATAAACACTCAAACTTGACAAGACAAAAACCCGCTCTCGCGCTGTCTTAATTCTAACAAGTAAAAGCAACGAGACAATATTACTTCTTATCACCTCTCGGTCTCAAAGAAGGTGTATTTTAACTGATTTTAGATGATATATTACCCACTTATCCCTACGGTTGTACTTCCCTCAAATAAACCCAAAACACCAAGTAAAGAGCTTAACAAGCAATCAATTAATCAAAACCGATTCAATTAACTAATGCAAGAGGATTATAAGTAATAACAAATAAAACACAGCCATCACACACAATCTAATTTATGGTTTAGTTAAACTTTACATCAATAATTTAAGTCTTGAACATTAACAATCCATTAAACAAGTTAAAACCATTCAACAATCATCTATCCTAGGTAGAACAAGCAAGTTTAGCCTAACATAGATTTTGGACAGCCACAAACAATTAAAGTAAACATCATAAACATCAATATAAACATGATAAAACTCATTCAAGATCCAAACACAATCAATTATAAGTCAATCTATCAATCAATCGCAAAACAATGTAAAACAAAAGACCAAATCAATCAAAGTTAGGGTTCTTGACAATAACTAAAGTTTATGAGTGTTTTACTTAAGAGTATGGCTGAGTTTATGATTGTTAAAGTCCCTAGCAGCAGCCCCCAGACTCCTCTTCCTTCTCCAGCCGTCCAAGACCAACAGCCGCCAGCCGCTTCTTTTTTTCTTTCTTTTTCCGGCTGCTACTGTAGCTGCGATCGCAGCTGCTGCCCCAAGTTAGGGTTTGTGTATTTTCGGGATTAATGGATGAATTATGGCAGATTTTTCTTTTTATTATCATAATATAATATAATATAAGGCTTTTAAGATGTGGGCTTGGGTCGGGCCTTGATTAAACTTTGAAACTTTGACACTTAAACCCTCCAAGTTCTCTTTTTCTTGCCTTTTTTCCACATCTTTCCATAACCTACACAAAACATTTCAACTTTGTAAAACTTTGCACTTAACCCCCTAAACTTACATAAATTTGATATTAAATCATTAAAACATTATAAAATTGTAAGGAAATATAAGTGTGTTATTCAACACATCATAGGGTGACCCCTAAGCTCATCATAGGTTCGGTTTATACCCGATTCCACCCGGATCTCGTGACTTAAACGGTTTAACGGTGTCGGCTCGTACTTTCGTGACCATATCTAACGGGTTTAAGCTCCTACAATATCATACTAGTATTACCTCGGGTCGGTGCTCGGTTTCCTTCTTGGTTTCGGCTAGAGAAAGAGATAACTAGAGAGAGATCTTAAGTGTGTGTTTTGGTGGTGTATGGAATATGTGTAAATGAGGAATTTAATGGTGATTAAGGGTTTATATATTTATGGATCATGGGCTTAAGCCCATGGTCTTTCCTTCTTTCATTCCTAACCCAAGTCCATAACCCATATCCATTTACCCAACACTAGCTCAACTCGTATTCTATTTATCTAAACAGATAACGACCCACTATAAAATAGACGAAATTTATTTCATTATTATAACCAAAAGTAGGATGTTACAAGTCTTCCCTCGTTAAAGAGGTTTCGTCCCCGAAACCTAACTATTACATAAACAAATTCGGGTAAAACTTGCGCATCTCCTCCTCCGCTTCCCAAGTAGCATCTGAACCCTTGCGATGCTTCCATATCACTTTCACTAGGGGTATAACCTTGTGACGGAGTTGCTTTTCCTTGCGATCAACTATCTTGATTGGTTGTTCAATGTAGTTCAACTGTTCATCAACCTCAATGTCCATTAATGGCACATGAGACGTGTCATCAGCTAGGCATTTCCTTAGGTGAGAAACATGGAAGGTTGAATGAATTCCTTCTAATTCTTCTGGCAAGTCTAGCTTATAAGCCACTTCACCTACTCGATCAATAATCTTAAACAGTCCAATGTACCTTGGACTCAACTTTCCCCTCTTCCTGAAACGAATGATTCCTTTCCAAGGCGAGACCTTGAGCATCATAGTGTCACCAACGTTAAACTCAATCGGCCGTCGCCGCTTTTCAGCATACGACTTCTGTCTGTCTTGAGCAGCTTTCATTCTTGCCTTGATCTGATCGAACTTCGAAGAGGTTTCTTGCACAACTTCTAGGCTTCCCATCTCTTTCTAACCAATCTCTCCCCAACACACCGGGGTCCTACATCGTCTACCGTAAAGCATCTCAAATGGTGGCATACCAATACTTGAATGGTAGATGTTGTTGTAGGAGAACTCTGCTAGATGCAGATGATCATCCCAACTTCCTCCAAAGTCTAAAACACAAGCACGTAGCATATCCTCAAGGTTTTGGATCGTCCTTTCAGACTGTCCATCGGTTTGAGGATGATACGCCGTACTGATGTTCAATCTCGTTCCCATAGCTTCATGGTACTTCTTCCAAAACCTCGAAGTGAATCGAGTATCTCTATCATACACGATCGATAACGACACTCCATGCTTGGCCACAACCTCTTTTATGAACAAATTTGCTAACGTTTCTGACGAGATGGCCTCTCGTATGGGCAGAAAGTGAGCACTTTTGGTCAAACGGTCCACTATCACCCAGATGGTATCATGATGCTTAGCTGTACGAGGTAGCTTAGTTATGAACTCCATGGTGATGTGTTCCCATTTCCATTCTGGTATCTCTAAAGACTGCATCTTTCCATAAGGTTTCTGATGTTCGGCTTTGACTTGTAAACAAGTTAAGCACTTACTGACATAACCTACTACATCATTCTTCATTCCTGGCAACCAATAGTCTCTTTTCAAGTCTTGGCACATCTTAGTAGCTCCTGGATGAATCGAATATCTTGACTTATGAGCTTCATCTAAGATTCGACCTATGAGATCTCCATGGCGTGGAATCCACATACGGTCAAACCTAGTCTTCACCCCATGCGTGTTTTCTATCAACTTATCCTGTTGGCCGTAAATTCTTTCTTTCTTCACTAACCCTTCAACTGCTAACACCTCTGACTGCACTTCGACGATTTCTTCAAAGAGACTTGAATTCATAATCAACTGGTATGACTTCACTGTTGCAAGGATTTCTTTATTCTTACGACTTGGCGCGTCGGCGACCACATTAGCTTTACCAGGATAGTACTTAATTTCGCAGTCGTAATCCTTAATCAACTCTAACCATCTCCTCTGTCTCATGTTCAATTCCTTCTGCTCGAAGAAGTACTTTAAACTCTTATGATCTGTGTAAATGGTGCACTTAGTACCATACAGATAATGCCTCCATATCTTGAGAGCATGCACTACTGCTGCTAGCTCTAGATCATGCGTCGGATAAGTACTCTCATGGACTTTCAACTGTCTAGACGCGTAAGCTATCACTTTCCCTCGTTGCATCAACACGCAACCTAACCCACGATGTGAAGCATCAGTACAAACAACCAAATCCTCGTCACCATCGGGTAAAGCAAGGATTGGAGCTTGCGTTCTTCAACTCCTGAAAAGCCTCTTCTTGAAACTTACCCCAACTGAATACTATCGACTTTCGGGTCATACCGGTCAACGGTGCGGCTATCTCGGAGAAACCTTCGATGAATCTCCTATAGTAGCCGACTAACCCTAGGAAGCTTCGTATATCAGTCGGATTCTGTGGAGTCTTCCAATTCGTTATCGCCTCAATCTTTGATGGGTCCACGGTAATCCCTTCAGGATTAATCACGTGACCTAGAAATTGCACTTCTCGCAACTAGAACGCGCATTTCAAAAACTTAGCATACAACTTCTCTTTCTTTAGAACTTTCAATACTTCTCTCAAATGCCCGGTATGATCAGACTCGCTCTTTGAATAAATCAATATATCATCGATGAAAACAATAAAGGACTTATCTAACATTGGCCGGCACACCCTATTCATCACCATAAATGCTGCAGGAGCATTTGTTAGACCGAATGACATCACGAGGAACTCGTAGTGTCCATACCGCATTCGGAACGCTGTCTTAGGGATGTCTGCCTCCTTCACCTTCAACTGATTATAGCCCGATCTAAGATCTATTCGTGAGAACCAACTTGAACCTTGCAGTTGGTCAAACAGATCATCAATCCTTGGCAAAGGATATGTATTCTTTACCATAAGCTTATTTAACTCGTGATAGTCTATGCACATCCTCATGCTTCCATCCTTCTTCTTCACGAACAACACCGTTGCGCCCCACGGGGAAACACTTGGTCTAATAAAACCCTTGTCGAGGAGCTCTTGCAGTTGGGACATCAATTCTTTCATCTCGGAAGGTGCTAAACGGTAAGGCGCTTTCGCGACGGGTTGGGTTCCCGGTACTAAATCTATCTGAAATTCTATCTCTCGCTCCGGTGGCAACCCCGGAAGATCCTCAGGGAATACTTCTGGGTATTCTCACACGATAGGAACATCTTTCATCTCTTTCGTCTCGGCCGTAGCGTTGACAACATACGCCAGGTAGGCACCACACCCTAGCCTTAAAAAACCCTCGACTTTTATCATCGAAATGACATTAAGCCCAGAACTTTGCTTATCACCATAAACCATCACCGCACTACCATCCAAGGCTTTTAACCTTATTATCCTACTCTTACACACTATCTGAGCTTCGTACTCAGACAACCAATCCATTCCCAAAACTACATCGAACCCTCCTAAGGTCATAACATACAAGGTAACAGGGAACTCATGTCCCTCTAACTCTATCTTACAGTCATTAACCCTTTTCATTATTTTAACAGAAGAGTCACTAGCGGTTTCTACTATAAAAGTTTCAGACACTTGGAAACGTTTCATTTTAGCTAGTTTACTAAATGGTGTAGCTACGAAACTTTTGTTTGCACCCGTATCAAATAATACTGAAGCAGAAATACCGTTTACTAAAAACGTACCAGTCACAACATTCGGAATCTCTTTAGCCTGTTCCTAAGTCAGCATGTAGGCTCTAGTCCTTGGCCTATCTTGATCGGCATCTTTCTTTCCACTACCTCCAGCTCCACCATCAGTACACTCCCTTACCATATGACCCGTCTTACCACACTTGTAGCATACGGGTTTTACATCACACTCATTAGCATAGTGCCCCACCTTCCCACACTTGTAACAGGCATTTGTACCAAGCCTACACTCTCCACCATGAGCCTTTCCACACTTGTGACACACATCCGAACCAGTACCCCACTTGCACTCGCCACCGTGCACCTTTCCACACGTCTTGCACGTCTTTCTCTCCCACACCTTCTGCTTCTTGTCCTTAGAGTTCCATAACTGAGTACCCGGTCGTTTGACATGATTAACCCACTTCTTATCTTTCTTCTCTTCTTCCACCACAACATCATCCGCAGCCAGATCCGCATAAACCATCTCTGCGAGCTCGACAACAGAGTCAAAGGTAGCAGGTTTTCTTTTCCTGACTAGCGTGCTGACTCTCTGTGGCAATCCTCTCACATAGCACTTGATCCTTTTAGCCTCAGTGTTGACCATATCGGGTACCAACCTAGACATTCGGTTGAACTCTGTGGTGTACTCACGATGTGTCATCGTCCCAGCTTTCAAGTTCAGGAACTTCATCTCCTCCCTCTCAACCTCGGCGTCAGCACATAATTTCTTCATAACAAGCTCCTTCAGATCATCCCACCTCATAGCCTTAATCTCCTCCCGACTCTTCATCTGCTCAACCGACTCCCACCAGTACATCGCCTCTTCTTCAAACGATTGGGTGGCATAACCAACAGCTTGATCGGGACGACACTCGCTAATGCGGATAATTTTATCCATGGCGGTTATCCATTTGAGGGTAGCGATTGCGTCTCCCAAACCAGTCAGCTTCGGCGGGTCACAACCCTTGAAGGACTTATAGTTGCAAACGCCTCGGCCCCTCTTCCTATCATCAACTTTCACAGACCTTACCTCACTCGAGGCCTCTCTCTCCCCTTCATCATCCTTCTTACCATCACCACCTACCCTTCCAGCAGTTCTTTCACGGCTTCCACCAGACCCTCCCGGAGTAATATTCTTCACAGCAGTGGCTACAGCTTGCACAATAGCTGCCTAAATTGCAGGATCCAATTGAAACCCTTCGTTGTTGTTTGGGTCTCTCCTAGCTGCGCTTCCTTCATCTCCGGTGTTGGAAGCGGTCTCAACCGAAGGTTGTTGGGCACGACGAGGCCTGCCACGGCGTCTAGTGGGGCCGTCAGTTTTCGCAATTACTCCAGCTCCTACATCGCCTCCTGTTCCAGCCATCGTATTCTAAAAAGGGAAAACACAAACGTCATCACTCAAGGAACTATTTAGTACAAGGAAAGTAAGGCTAACAGGTAATAACAGTGGCCAATTATGATTAGCTGATCACGTTACCTTCCGTGTCCTATACACTTCCCCTTATGAGTCTATTTGTGCTGGTTCTATCCGAAACAGTTAATCAATCGAACAATCAATTAATCCTATCCCTAACCTCCACGTATCCTTTCTTTAGCAATCAAGCTAACATTAACATACAGATTTACCCATTTACTTTACCGTTACTAAGCTTGCTTGAGTGACACATGGCTATCTCGAACTGGCACCTTCTTTCTTTTCTTACTTTAATCTCATTCTCTATTCGAGTCTAAGCATATAGGATGCTTAAATCTCTCGAACTTTGCTCTGATACCAACTTGTAAGGCCCCGATACCGGTAGCCCTACTTTGGTGTTGGATTTACTCATAAACACAGTTCTAAATATCAGAGTTGATTAAAATTTTACGCGGAATATAACCTCAACCATAACGTATTACAAAACTGTCAAATCTTGTCTTAACAAACATTCAAATTTATTTAAACATAAAACATAGTTTTTAAAATATCACAACATTTCTTCGACATACCAGTATCTTCGATTCCATGCCATGTGTCTTCAATCACGCGAGCTGCCTCAACCTATTTGCATGCGTGCATACTAAAAGTCAGCTACGCTGAGTGAGTTCTAGTTAATCACATAACTTACTTTACGTACACATATACGTTGCCCGAATGTACGCATTACATACATAACCTGTCCATCATTCTTTCATATACATTCATAACTAACCTTACGTTATAAAGAGCATTCGCCCTACATACCTCGGATATTATTAAGGTCCGGTACCCTCCATCCTCGGATATTATTAGGGTCTGGTACCCTCCATCATCGGATATTATTTGGGTCCGGTCACTCTCCATCCTCGGATATTATTAGGGTCCGGTACCCTCCATCCTCGGATATTATTAGGGTCCGGTACCCTTTCTTCCATACCTCCTTAACATACTTCTATATACATAATCGTAAGTTTCGCACATACATACATCATTCATTCTTTATCTTACAACATACATATGACATCAACCATTTCCTGGCAGTACATGCAATTCCGAAGGTCGTTCATGTACCGACAAGAAATTATTCACACATTTCACATAATACATATATGGCATACACTTATCACTTAGGATAAGTGTATTAACTAATCACATCGAGTATGCACACAGCCCCGAAAACATAACAAGGAAGGGGGCTAGAAACTCACCTGAAGTCGGTTATGTTCACCGTTAATTGTTATTCCATTCTTCAGTTGGGCGCGGCTAACTGTATAATAATTAAATGCATCAATTACTATAACTACTCATCTCGCGTTTCTAGTCTAATTATAACCCTCGACGAACGGGGGTCTAGGGGCGGCAGCCCCTAGCAGGGTCCAAGGGGCAGAGCCCGTGGCTGGGGTCGAGCTGGCAGGTCAGCTTGGAAAAATTTTATGTCTATTAACTGTCTTAACACATTTTCCATTAGAATTTTGAATCATCGCTTAATTAGTTAACTTAAAAAGTTTAAGGGTTTCTTTGTAATTAAACCATTCTTTCTCTAAGTCTAGGGACTGTTCTTGTCATTATGTTAAACTTCTAATTTTACATTACTCTTAACGAATTGGGTTGTTATACGAACTAGTTCTTATAACGAATCGAACCCTCTAACGAACTGGACCCTTAACGAATCAGTCCATAGCGAACCAGTCCAGGTAACGAATCGGTCCATCTAATTCGTTATCTTCTTCTAACGAACTGGCTATACGAATCAAGAGTAATTCGTTATCCTTTTCACTTAGCGAATCGGATACGAACTAGAGCTAGTTCGTTATGCTTCCTTAGACCAACTAGTTAGTGAATCGCCTTTAATTCGCTAAATTCCCGTTAGCGAACTAGGGTTAGGGTTTGTCAGAGAATGTCAGGAACATTCCCTGACAACCTTAAATACATGTGCCGCCTTTCCAGCGCCGCCGTGCTGGAAAACCGGGCGGTGGCCGGAAAAACGCGGTTTACCCCATTTTACACCGTTTTTCATCGTTTTTCGTCCCGTTCGATCCAGATCTGAGCTAGGGTGACCCCTAAGCTCATCATAGGTTCGGTTTATACCCGATTCCACCCGGATCTCGTGACTTAAACGGTTTAACGGTGTCGGCTCGTCATTTCGTGACCATATCTAGCGGGTTTAAGTTCCTACAATATCATACTAGTATTACCTCGGGTCGGTGCTCGGTTTCCTTCTTGGTTTCGGCTAGAGAAAGAGATAACTAGAGAGAGATCTTAAGTGTGTGTTTTAGTGGTGTACGAAATATGTGTAAATGAGGAATTTAATGGTGATTAAGGATTTATATATTTATGGATCATGGGTTTAAGCCCATGGTCTTTCCTTTTTTCTTTCCTAACCCAAGTCCATAACCCATATCCATTTACCCAACACTAGCTCAACTCGTATTCTATTTATCTAAACCTATAACGACCTACTATAAAATAGACGAAATTTATTTCATTATTATAACCAAAAAGTAGGATGTTACATAAATGTTGGTTTAATTTTGAAAGATAACAACATAATGGTGGCATTGACATATCAAAGTCAAATTGAGGATTTCAAAACTGGTCAAAATTATATTGTATTAGTTGAAGAATTGGATCAGCTCATCAATCAATTTGAATACACGCATGAAACTTGTAAGAACAATTCGTTAATATTCTAGAGTTAAATAAAAAAAAATTAAAATTAATCTCACTTCTTACAATAAAAGGCTCAAAGATACTATTTGACCAAGCTTTTGTCAACAGATTTGTTGCAACCGTGGAACCGGTCCCCTCATACCCTATTAAGACCTGAATCATATGGCTTTAGTCGGTTCCACATCTGGTCTGCAGGAGAGGAGTTATCGGGTCACGGATCATGTCTAACGGGTCTGAAGGAAAAAAATTTGTTTGCACACTCCCATTAAGGATGCCATTGTATGTATTACATTAGTGATCAGCCTCCGTGCAGTCTGTGCAGATAACATGTTATCAACTTAAAATATCTACCTGTAAAAGTAACACAAGTTATCAAAAACTTTTAAAAGCCTTCTAAATATAAATCATGAAACCTCATATGTTGTTATTATAAATCTAATAAGCACAAAATATCTTTGCACCATCAACAAATGCAACTCGAAGGGTGCAAGAATCCAGGGTGTCACAACTGTTCTATACAGAGAGGCAGTGTGATTCCTCTCAACTTGTATCAAACCTACATGGTGATCACAAAAAAAAGTAATGATATGATGATTTACATTCTTGCCTGAGAACACTTTTAGATAATAGAGGGCAATGCATATATATATTTCATCAAATTTTATGCACATGGAAATCATGACTCGTTTTTAAAGGAATTGGTCTTCATATGCCAACTCCAATCTATCCACCCCTATATTCTGTTGTATAAGGGGAGAATTGCTGACCTTTTGTGATCCAATTTTGAACCCGTTGCACCATGATGAAGAAGAATATAAAACTTGGATTACTCTACAAATCGTGTGATCACTATCAGATTAACCTATTTGATGGTACTCCTCAAATGATTAACCGGATTAGATGCATAGTTTGCCAAGAACGAATTTGATGTTTTAATGATGAGAAGCCACTGTACCAATGAGAATTTTATATGACGAAGAAACTGTATTTGTTCTAATATATATAAAACAAACGCAGCACATCAGGCAAACGTTTAATACCTATTATCTGCTTGGACTTCAATACAAGTATATTCACAAGCCCATTTACTTGTATTATATTTCAAGACATATTGGCCCATAAGCATTTCAAAGAAAACGTTGGTCAAGAAACCAACAAACATAAATATATATATTAATTATATATATATTTATAAAATCTACAAATACTTCAAATATTATTAGTATCAAACAAGCATGCACTCCGCATCTCCTAACTCATTTAATTGCCAATAATATTTACTCCGTCAACAAGTTAATCCAATAACACTAAAATAGCCAATAATCCTCCCCCATTTTAGTGATATCCATGATTAACTTAAAACACTTCTCAAACAAACACAAACTTATGCATAAATGAAAATGTCCTACGGATTGAATTTTCATCTTAGTATATTACACTAAAATATTCGAATATCGGGGTGTCACTAAGGATTGAACCCTTGCTACCCATTTGAATACCTCAAGTAATATACACATAAATTTACAAATTCATATGTTCTTACATGACACAATATTTTACTAGCCTGTGTCCAATCCTTCAAAGAGTATATCAAAGCCAAGTCCCAACTTCTTGAAGAGGCTAAACTTCATACTCTTATAGGTAGTCTCTTTATTCTTGCACCTGCAAATGCAATTTATCAAAGGACTATTAAGAAGCTAAACTTCAACCTACGTCATCTTGCAGTCTGAACACAAACCTTGGGATGTAATAAATATGCATTCCAATATCATCATGACAAGCTTTCCACATTGAATTCAGCGCCTAACGTTGTATTAGACGGGAATTGGGTATCTTGACATATGATATTAAAGTGTGGACTTTAAACCCATCCCTATGGCTGATTTATTCACGAGATCTCTTCCTAACCCTTTAGTTAGATGATCAGCCATATTATACTCAGATCTTACAAACTCAACATATATCACTCTAGTCATGATTAATTCCCTAATCATATTGTGTCTAACACCCAAGTGTCTAGACTTCCCATTATCCACTTGACTCTGGGCCTTAGCCAAAGTAGGTTCACTATCACGCCTGATTGAAATAGGTGATATAGGTTTCGACCGCAATGGAATCTCAAAGATCAAATTTCTTAGCCATTCAGCTTCTTTACCAGCCGCAGCTAAAGCAACAAATTCCGATTCCATAGTCGAATTCGTGATGCAAGTCTGCTTCTTTGAAGCCCAGGAGATAGCCCCTCCACCAAGTAGAAATACCCATCCACTTGTAGAAGAATGATCTTCCATATTGTTTATCCAACTTGCATCAGAATACCCTTCTAGAATAGAAGGAAAACCTGAATAGCACAAACCATAATTCATGGTTCCTTTCAGGTACTTGAACAATCTGTTCACAGCTTGCCAGTGATGTGCGCTAGGATTACTAGTATATCTACTTAGTTTTCCAACAGCATAGGCTATATCAGGCCTTTTGCTAATCATAGCATACATCAAACATCCTATTGCCTTAGAATATTCCAACTGAAAAACAGGATCACCTCTATTAGGCATAAGCCTAATACTAGGATCCATGGGAGTCCCAACTGGTGAACAATCATGAAAATTAAATTTTTTCAAAATCTTCTCAATATAATGAGATTGAGAGATTGTTATAACATTGTTCGCACGTGTGATTCTAATACCAAGAATCACTTCTGCCTCCCTCATGTCCTTCATGGCAAACTTAGATGACAAGAATTTCTTGGTTTTATCAACTTGATCTTTATCAGTACCAAAGATCAACATGTCATCCACATATAGACAAATTATGACTCCTTTGCCTGAAGAGTCAAATTTGCTATATACACACTTGTCAGCTTGGTTACGCACAAACCCATCTGACAACACAATTTCATCAAACTTTTGATGCCATTGTTTAGGAGCTTGCTTTAAGCCATAAAGAGATTTATCAACTTACAAACCTTGTTTTCATTACCAGGCATAACAAAGCCTTCAGGCTGTTTCATGTAAATCTCTTCATCTAATTCACCATTCAGAAAAGCAGCAAGTGCTAATAACAATCTAATTGTGGAAATTCTTGCTACAGGAGCATAGGTATCAAAGAAATCAATACCTTCGTTTTGTCTAAAGCCTTGTATTACCAATCTGGCTTTAAACTTGTCTATGCTACCATCCACCTTCATCTTCCTCTTGAAGATCCATTTACACCCAAATGGTTTACATCCAGGGGGCAAATCTGAGAGTTTCCATGTAATATTTTGCATGATGGAATCCATCTCATCCTGAATAGCTTCTTTCCAGAAAGAAGCATCCCTTGAAGCCATTGCTTCACTGAAAGTCTTTGGATCTTCCTCAATATTAAAACAATATTGATATTGATATTCAATCATATCCCTTGACCCATCAACTAAGTATAGTTGAAAATCATCACCAAAAGACTTAGCTTTTCTTTCTCTAGTACTTTTCCTGGGTGTAGTACTAGTGGAAGCCACATCTTTGGTAACATCCGAGTTATTACCATAAGCAATTGCATATCCAGAATTTTTCAAACTCTGAGGCATATCCTTTAATCTAGGTACAGATGTAAATCTATCCTCATTCCCAAAATCAGCATCTCTTGACTCAATAACAGAGTGAACAGATACATAATCATTTGGTTCTATAACATAGAACCTATAAACAGGGGAATTTTCAGCATACCCAATAAATATGCAATCTATGCCTCTTTCACCTATAGGTCTTATCTTAGGATCAGTAAGCCTCACAACAGCTCTACACCCCCAAACCCTAAGATAACTCAAATATGGTGGCTTTTTGTACCAAAGTTCATGTGGGGTTACTTTATTTCGTTTATTAGGAGCTCTATTCAGTAAGTAACAGGCTATTAACATAGCCTCACCCCAAAATCCTTCACTTAAACTAGAATAGGACAACATAGAATTAACCATTTCTTTCAATGTTCTATTCTTCCTTTCCGATACACCATTTTGTTGTGGTGTATAAGGAGCCGTGGTTTAGTGTATTATACCAGTTGACTGAAAGTACACTGGATCATAATACTCCCCACCTCTATTAGTACGGAGGTTCTTAATCAAACCACCCTGATGAAGCTCTACCTCTTGTTTATAAATTTTAAATTTATCAAGAGCTTCATTCTTTGAATGTAGCAAATAGACATAACAAAATCTAGATGCATCATCAATAAAAGTAACGACATATTTTTTATTTCCAAGTGAAGGTGTGCCATGAAAATCACACAAGTCAGAGTGAATCAATTCTAATTTTGTAGAATCCCTTTTCACATCTTTAAACGGTTTTCTTGTGATTTTAGTTAACTTGCAAGTATGACATTTATTACAGTTTTGCATGTCAAAAGCAGGTATTAGACTCATTTTAGACATATCTTTCATTCTGTAATAATTAACATGACCTAATCTAGCATGCCATTTATTTGAATCAATCTCAACTTTACTAGTAGATGAAGATGCCATACATACAGTTTCACAAGAAAAAGGAACATGGATATTAAGTCTAAACATACCACTAGACAAATAACCAAATCCAACAAACCACTGGACAAATAACCAAATCCAACAAAAGTTCCATGTTTAGACAAAACAAACTTATCTGACTCAATGACTTGTTTAAACCCATAATTGTTTAACACAATACCAGACAAAAGGTTCTTTCTAATCCCCGGTGCATACAATACATTGTCTAATTTTAACACATTCCCGGAAGTGAATACAAGTCTAACAGTCCCTGTTCCCTTTATAGGTTCGGTTGCCACGTTTCCCATTCTAATAACAGATCCATCTTCAAGTGGTTTAAAATCCTCAAACCATCTCAGATCTTTACACACATGGCTTGTAGCACCCGAGTCTACCCACCACGCCACCAAATCATCTTGAACATAAAATGATTCAGAAATCATGAAAACATAATTCACAACCGAATTAAAATCATTGACATGAAACACACCCGAGTCTTTCACTCGACAATCTTTCATGAAGTGTCCTGGTTTCCCACACTTCCAACAAGCCCCTTTAAATTTCTTGTTTGCTTGTAGATTGTAACAGTTAAACTTTCGTTTATGATTCTTTAACTTGTTAGACCTTTTGAAATGATCACCACTTTTATCCATATTCAATACACTTTTACCCTTAGATTTGCAAACCATAAATTCTAACCACAATTTCAAACAAAAATTGTATAAATACAATTTAACAAATAAAAGCTTTTTCAATATTTAGGCAAAATCAAAAACCTGCCTTTTAATTTTACAGATATGACGCAATATAAGCAAAGGGAACAAAACTATTATATTATAAATTAGGCCTTATCCTTTACTGAATACTTTCTTGATAGAATAGATTAATTGTTGTTTTCCCCAACCAACACCAAAACAATAATTCAATAACCAAGTTTGATTAAATATTGAAATCTTGAGTTCGTCAGAAATTGTAATCTAATTAGATCTTAATAAATCGTTTATTTTCTTTGAAAATCAAAATTTCCTTTTTGATTTCTAACTTGACGCCACATATAATCAAAAGAATCCAAAACAATTATTTAATGGAAACAACACCAAAACAATTGGTTTTCAATTCCGTTGGTGTTTTCGGTTCCGGCGTAATTCCAAACACCAACCACCAATCACACTTTGGATCCTTTCTTAATCTAATATAAACGTACAAAAATAAAACACCGAACCAACAAACCAATTAAAATTTTTACAGTACCCACTCCAAATTGGAAACGAACAACAAACTCGAATTTGGATTCAACTTAAAACATACAACTTAAAAAGGTTAATCTTTGTTGTATAAGGGGAGAATTACTAACCTTTTGCGATCCAATTTTGAACCCGTTGCACCATGATGAAGAAGAATATAAAACTTGGATTACTCTACAAATCGTGTGATCACTATCAGATTAACCTATTTGATGGTACTCCTCAAATGATTAACCGGATTAGATGCGGAGTTTGCCAAGAACGAATTTGATGTTTTAATGATGAGAAGCCACTGTACCAATGAGAATTTTATATGACGAAGAAACTGTATTTGTTCTAATATATACATAAAACAAACGCAGCACATCAGGCAAACGTTTAATACCTATTATCTGCTTGGACTTCAATACAAGTATATTCACAAGCCCATTTACTTGTATTCTATTTCAAGACATATTGGCCCATAAGCATTTCAAAGAAAACGTTGGTCAAGAAACCAACAAACATAAATATATATATTATTTATATATATATTTATAAAATCTACAAATACTTCAAATATTATCTATACTATATATAATACATGAAACATGGGCAAATTAAGACACCTACATTTTAAGTAATTCATAACTTGTACCTTCTATAGCATGTAAGATAGGGACAAACTTGTCCATTAGAAAATATACATGAAAAAGTTACAACATTGCCCCTTCATCTTTACTCAACTTTTGTAAATTTAAAAAATTATTAAAACTTTTAACCTTCATCTTTACCTATGTATTCTTTTTTATTTTAATTGTAACCAACTTCCCACCAACGATTTTCCAGCGGCGTAACTTTTTCATACGTTAATATATTTTATTAAAAATTACACCATAAAAACGAGCATTTTATTGTCTTTAATTTGGGTATGGTATTGCTATAGTTTTTTCAATTAAAAAATTAACATATTACATATAGGCGTTCACAATTCAGTTTTAGCGGTTTCTAAGTTAAATAGTGAGCTAAAGCGTTTGTTTGATTTTTTTTTTCATTGAAAACGAAAACCAAAGCGCCGAAAATTTAAACTGAATCGTTACTAATGGTTTGGTTTCACGCATTGAGTTTCAATAATAGTTTACAGTCCGGTCCGGTTTATATGGCCTATTTTTGGTATAAACTGTAAACCGAACTGTTTTCTATGGTTTGAACATTCCGAAACCAGCTAATCAAAAGTGGCGATTGATTTAAACATTTTCAAGATTTCAAACGAACTTTGAACATCCGTAATTGTTACATGATTACTAGGATTTTGGTTTCCCGCAACATCGCGCGGGCACCCGTCTAGTTAGTATCAAACAAGCATGCACTCCGCATCTCCTAACTCATTTAATTGCCAATAATATTTACTCCGTCAACAAGTTAATCCAATAACACTAAAATAGCCAACATATTCCAAACTCCCCTACCATCCTCGTCATCCACTAAAGCCCATTCCAATCCATCCACTTCCATGACACGCACCCCCTCGCTACATTCTAACACATCTACAACCATTCTAACACATCTGATTCATCCTCAGATTCTACATAGTCACCCCTACCTCCACGTACACGTAAACCATATTCAAAATATAACTCCAAACTTGTTAACCACACTACACGTCGCCCAATTTCTTCTACAGTTGAACCGACGACTCCTAATCAGGCCTTGAAAGATCCCGAGTGGCACAAAGCAATGGACACCGAGTTTAATGCTCTATTATAGAATTCCATGTGTTGCATTCACCATGTTCTTACTGCATAAGAAAAATGGAATTTAGATTTCATAGTTAGTGTGTTTGAATGTGAACTGTGAATTATCAATTAAGTGATATAGTAAGAAGTGAATTAAGTGATATAGTAAGAAGTGAAACATTGAATAGGTTTTGAATTTTAAAGAAAGCAACCATACCACAAAATTTATTAATTTGAAGTTATGTTCACTTTCGTGAACGGTTTGTTAAGATTTTTAACAAATGAAAATAAACAAACACAAACATGTTCAGTTTGAAAGAAACGAACATGAACACAAATATTAGTTTCATTTCCTATTTGTTTTCATTTAAAGTTAAATGAACGAATATGAACGTGCACTTGTTAGTGCTCGTTCGGTTCGGTTACAACCCTAAAACCATATGTAGATCTAGAAATCAAATCGTTTCCATGTTCATTTACGTCATTCGACAACAAATTTTGGTGACATATCTAAAAGGAAACTGTATTTATCTTATAATTATGGAAAATGATAAAGGTTGTACCTTTCAAGGCCTTGTTTGACACCATAAGAAGTATCATCAGTGTAAAAACTAAAAAGCATCATATGTCCAACAACCCAAACCAATTTAATATGTATGGCATCTAAATGACGTGTAGTTACCAAAAAAACAATTATTAGTTTAACTATCCATTGATGAATTACCTACAAAAATTGAAGAGTATTCTCTCCACACTTCTGTACATACCTCGACCTAGACCCTCTTTTCAAAATCTACATAAACTATAGTTTAATTAGAAGCGACCAATATGTAAAGGTAAAAAAACTTGATGCTTAGTAAAGTTGATTAAGTGCATTGATTTGATCTCAACCTAACCAGTTTATTATGTTTGAATCATGTCAAAACATTTACCCTAGATCGACATATCAATAACTATATATTATCATATTCAATATATATAACAATAACAGTTTTAGAGCCAAATTGAGTGCCACGTGATAACCAACTTAAGTCTCCAACTACAAGATACATGAGATCAAAATCCATACTCATAGAGTTATTAGGGATTCATACTAGAGATCTAAAGGAGTTAATTGATTAGAACAATGGGCGTCTATGATAGCAAAACAGATTAGTGGATTCCATTCGAATGCTAGGTGGTTTTTGCTT
The DNA here is from genome assembly GCF_021521415.1 of Bidens hawaiensis. Lineage (NCBI taxonomy): Eukaryota > Viridiplantae > Streptophyta > Magnoliopsida > Asterales > Asteraceae > Bidens > Bidens hawaiensis. The sequence continues at coordinate 129,957 of NW_027494106.1, read as the reverse complement.
TAGTGCCCAGTTCGCCGATCAATGAGATTCCATGTGACAGATTCACCGGACCTCCACCCGACACTGCTACAATCTCCTGTCATTATCAATCAAAATTACACAAAATCATCTACACCGTTTCAAATTCACCTCTAAACACTCCCAAAACGAAAAATCACAACAATAATCATAGCATCAGATCTAAAAGCAATCCAAAACTCCTTTCAAAGACCAAAATCCATCAAATTCTCCCCTCGGATCTAAACACCGCCACGATGATGAAAAATGCTTCAAAACTCATCAGTGAAAATATTTTTTTTTATGTTTACCCGCCTAGACAAGTATATCAAAGCATAAACCTCCTTAAACTGAAACAAAAACTATGTATAATGTAAAACTGAAAGAAATTTTTTGTTGGTTTGATGTATGACGACATCAATGACCAAAACGATGTAGATGATGATCGGGTACTCATGAACTTGTCAAGTGATTCAACAATCAATTTAAACCAGTTGAAACCCTAAATTCAAGAAAGTAAATTATCATATCAACACCTACAAATCATGGAAGGTTCTTGCGTGCGTAAATAAACAGAGAGCTCGAACCCAAGAACAGAAGAATCGGAATGATGCAACATACCTGTTAGAATCGATTTTGTTTCTTGAACCTAAACCAATATACAACTTCGATGGGTAGGAATACGAACTGAGGTAGAGAGCAAGAGTATTGATGTTAGGGTTTGCCATTCAGAGATTATAAATGATGGACGTAGAGAGTATGCGGATGTGGAGGTGACAGGGAGAGGCAATGAAGAGAAACAGATGAAGGTAGCCGGTTAGGGTTTACAAATCCAGAGATGGTGTAAGGCAAGATGTCATGACCCGTGGTGAGACCCATGACCCGTGAAATAAGCTTAAACGGGTCTAAACCGGGTTAAATGAATGAGAGCTCACCATTTAGAATTAAAGCAATTTGGTAGCTCAATAAGGGGTGGGGAGCGACCATAGAGCGACACGTAGGATTTTTAAGTAGACAATTATATAGATAGTTAGATATTGACTGGCCAACGGATAGGTTGACCAGTCAACCATTCTCCAACGTCTCCAACGGCTATATTAGCCCCGCGGTCCCAGCCACGGGGGCCAACCGCGCCCCGGCTCACCTGAGGGGTATAGCGGTGTTCGCGAGCTACATCAGCAGCCGTGCCCCCCGTTCACCCCCCATTACCCTCTGCCTAAACATACAAACACTAGTTTCACAGCCGTTCCTTACTTCCCTAACCCTTCCATTCTTGAATTTCTAAACATAAAAAAGCACCGGTTTCCGTCCGCCGCGCTACACCACCTTCACCACCCGCTTCCCTCCGCCGCGCTGCACCACTTCCACACAGCTCCACCAGTCACCGCCTGCGGCAGTCCGCCACTACCCGTCACCACGACTCCACTTTGTTATTTGCTTGTTTGTTTGTATTTTGAGCAATTTGTGTTAAGGTTGTTAGATTGGGAAACCTAGATATTATGACTTGTAACATGAATTTTAAAACATGCTGTTTTTTTTCAGGTTTTTTTATTTTTGTTTCATATTTTATTTCGGATATCCGACTTACTATCCAATCGGATATCTGAAGTTTTGTATACCCGAACTTCGGATATCCGAATTTTCATATTCGGATTCAGATAATGAAATTCACTATCCGAAAGGTCCGGATATCTGAAGTTCAAATATCCGAAACTTTGGATATCCGGTTTTGAACACCCCTAATGTAAATGCCCGATAATAAAACCACATTATTATGTCTAGTTTAGACGAATTAATATCTCGTAACTGCACAATTTTAGGGTGGAGGGAGTGGTCGTCGGGTAGTGGGCGACTAGTGGTATTCACGGCGGTGAACACCGCCGCCACTCCCGGTATTTTCCTCGTCAGCGAGCTGGCTAGGGGAGTATTCCACGTGACTTCGTGAGCTTTCTTCCATTCTAGCCGTTGAACGGCTATTTTTTAAATTAATTCCACCACTAATAAATAACCCATTTCCTATTTAAGTCTCCATCTTTTCCAATTTTTAACACAAACATAGTTCCTAATTTCTACCTAATTCTATCATTTCCTTTCTACAAAATACATTTCCTACTAGTTTCAATGGATCCTAACTATTCGAGAGGTAGGCGAGGTGCGGTAGAGGGGCCGCGGAGGTGGCAGAACATCACAAGGAAACCATGGTAATGGAAATGAAACAAGGAGAACAATCTTTGCGTTTAATTGAGGAGCAGCAAAGGTGGTGGCGCAACAAGATTTAATTTTACAACGACATGAAAGCGTTTAAGGAGCCATACAAAGGTTTGTCCATCCCGTTGTTGGATTTAGTTATTGACAACAACGTCAAATTCCGAAAAAAAAATACGGCATGTGATTTTTTGATTTAGTTTTATTATGTTTATTTATTTTAGTTTGAATTATGTAGTTTTTAGTTTTAGTCTGAATTATGAATTATGTAAACTTTAATGGAAGTTTTTATTTATATTTATTTTAAAATATATATAAAAAAGAATTTTTTTTAGAGGACGTAGTTTGGAAGCACCGTTACTGGCCGTTAGGGTAGTTCAACTTAGTTGACAGTAAAAATGATATGACAGTGTAAGATTGGTCACTGCTTACGATAGTTTCACTACCTTAGATGACCACTCTCTTTGTCCTTGTAAAATAAAGACTATTTAGCTAGCGTGTTCTAATATTGATAACAATACGATATAATAAACCTAACACTTTATGGTGAAGCAAATTAAAATAAATTATCGGAATATATATAACAATTAACAAGTAAAATCTCAAAGTATGGAAACCTTTCTAAATAATAATGATAACAAATAAAAATAAAGATTGATATTGAGCTATTATTATATATGTTTATAAACTTCCATAAACAGCATCGTAAATTACGGGATTTTGACAATCAATAGTATTGATTGTGTTAGTTGATCTACTCACTCTCTATAAAACCGTGTCAAAAGTTTGTCTCTGATTTCTTGTTCCTGTTCATCTTCAAGACCCCGGAGAAACGTCAAACTGCTGCTGCACGTTTCTATGCGACAAACCCCATAGTTTGTTTCTGTCTGATTACCGTCGACCGAAGTGCACCGCACGGATATTGTTTTTAGACATAAGCCATAAGGTACCATCTTTTGTATTCTGTTTCTATTGTATTTCTTACACTTTTTCGAACGTCACGTTACACACCCAAGTGGATTATATAATATTGAATGGAATCAGTACCGTGTTTGAGGATTTTTGTAAATAAAAAAAAAGCTCATAACATATAAGTTCATTTTTATAAATGACGATTAATTTTATAACAATAAATATAATATGAATGCAATGCTCAAATTTTTGAAACCCTAAAATTTAATGCTTATACGAGTTATTGATACAAAATTTATTAAAATTAATATAGCTATTTTATGATAAACTCAATTTAATAAAAAATTTTAAATGATTTTAAATGGTATATATATATATATATTTGGAACAACCAATAAGTAACGACCGGGTACTTCGTGCGCGGCCCCCATTGGCTAAAGGTAGCCCGAGCCGGCCATGATTCTGGACGGACGGAGCCCCTAGCGGTCCACCTATTGAGGGATTCCCGGATAAAACTCTACCCCACGCCCACCAAACGACATGACAGCGAGAAGCCATAAGACCGGGTGAGATCAAGACTCGAACCCTGGCAAGGTTAATCCCTCATATCTCCCATATAAATTGGTGATAGTGAATTGGCTAAAGGTAGCCCGAGCCGGCCATGATTCTGGACGGACGGAGCCCCTAGCGGTCCACCTATTGAGGGATTCCCGGATAAAACTCTACCCCACGCCCACCAAACGACATGACAGCGAGAAGCCATAAGACCGGGTGAGATCAAGACTCGAACCCTGGCAAGGTTAATCCCTCATATCTCCCATATAAATTGGTGATAGTGAAGTTTGAAACTTATGTGCCTCGGCCGAGGGTGCGGCTCGCACACCCTTCTGGTCGCCCCTAAATGAAATAAAAGTTATGCAATTATTGGTAAATAATAAAATGATGTATTTGAAATCTAGTAGTATAGAATCCTATTAAAGGTATTTTACTTCATTCATGTACAATTTTATTAACTATTTATTCGTTCATATCTTTGCCGGCCTCAAATCAAATAGATATGAACTTTAGAGAAACCAAATTCTAAATCGTATTACGTAAGTAAAGTTAATATCAAAATAATATATATTGGTAAACTAATGTTATATGTTTTGTTAATTAATCTCACTGAATTTTACCAAATCGATTGTAGACCAGCAGGCAGCAATGATTTTCAAATAAACTAGAATAGTAATATATATAAGAAAAAGATCTAATACAATAATGCCTTAACGTACATTACGTACGCGAATCCATTTTTTTGTGAATCGATTCATGAAATCACATCCAAACATCGGAATCGTCAATATATATCCAATCAATCATTGTTTCACCGAAAAAACAGTTTTGGATGGTTAATTGATCATTTTTTCACTTTTTTACACGAAGACTGTTTTTGAGCATTTAAGTGTTGTGAGCGTTTTGTAAACGTTTTAAGTTTTTGCCTTTTAGCATCTCGCGTACCTATCGTACGTTAAGGCGTTAACGTACAGTAATATAAACCCTATAGTAATATATAGGGAAAACAAAATACTATAACTGAGACATGGCAAAACAAGTTGAACAGTTCGTCATATAATTTAATGTAGGAAATATAAAGCATCTACATGTCTTCAATCTATCTATCTATCTATCTATCTATATATACACACACACACACTTGGTTAGTCCCCGAGTATACACGGGTTGAAAATTTTATTTTTATAATAAAAATATTATGTATGTAAAATAAAAAAAAAATCCAGTTGTCTAATTAGAATTAACTATATATTGAATTGAAGTAAGGGAGAAATTCAAATAAAATACAAGATTATGGGTTCAAATAATTATTAGAGACTGGTAAATTTCCATTGTAATTATGGATTAAAATTAAAACAAAATACAAAGTATGTATTAATATATTGTTTTGTACGAAAGAATCTTGATAATTTTTTATTTGACTAAAAGTACAAAACTAAAAAAGAAGTGAATAAATCATGATCATGTATGTAATACTGAAGGATTGAGTGTAAATAGTTGTAATGTATTTTAAATTTAAATAAATAGCAAAATGTATCTTAATAAAGTAATAAAATTGAAACTTCTCTAACTTTAATAGTTACCAAATATATAAACTTTGCAATTTTACTATTATACTCATGTATTATAGTCATGGATTTAATTAAAAGAAAAAAAAACAAAAGAAAAAATATGATACATTTTGTTTGGATGGTGAGGTAATATTAATACTAAATATATGGTCAACAAATTTAATTTGAGTTATTTATCTTAATTAGATGGAGGAGCAAAAGCATATTTCTTGTGATTCACGGCTTGCAAGATACCAGTCCTTTATTGTTCAGAACTTGGAATCTCATAATCAATGCTGTGAAAGTGTCGACGGGAGACGAATCCGAGCATGTTTCCATGGCTGGGTGATTCTCTCCAACCGCAACAGCGACAACAGTGTCATTTGGTCTCTTTGGAACCCAATCACCTCTAAGTTCATTTGTCTCCCACCTTTGATTATTAATGATAACAAAACAAACTACTCTTATGAATGTTGTTTGTCCTCTTCTTCTGACGACGAACAAGGCTCGGTTTTCCTGTTATTTTCACCACACATGCCTACCTTTGTTTTCTGTCTGCTGGACCGTGAGAGAAAGAGTTTAACATGGACTGAAATGTCATATGAGGGGCAGCTCAATGGTGTAGAATATTTTCACTTAGGACGCCCAGCTTGTTGCAATGGTAAGGTATATGCCTTGGCCATTGATGAATGGGATTGTCAGTTTGTCGTACAAGTTGACATTATGGTTCAGGGTAAAGAAGTTGTGATAAGTCTACTGCCATTTGTGGAACTCCCTGATACTTCCACTTATAGACTTCACTATGAATCTTGTTTTTTGAAAGGATCCTGTATAGAATTGTTCTACATTAAGGTAAGTCATAAAGAAAATAATGATATGGTGATTGATGAGGTGCGTTTGTTTAAACTTGATATGAATAGCATGATGTGGAAAGAAATTAGAGACCTCAAAGATGCTATATTTAACATCAAATTATCTGCTGTTGATGGCTCATACTGTGTATTCTATAAGCCAACAGTTACCTCGAAGATAGGGGGTTGCGCATATATTTTTAATAAAATTGGCAGAGTAATTTCATTCCATGCGAAAGACAGAACCATGTCTTTACCTTCAGTGCCATGTCTTGTACAAGAAGGCCGATTGGTGGTGTGGGCAATGCTTGAATGCGGGTATTGCTTGTATTTTATTTTTTATATTTTTTTTATGATGATTAACTAATGGAACATTTCTTTTCAAGTTGAATCAGAAATTGTTGTTTTTATTATTATATTTTATATCCTGTGTAGGCTAGAAGCTAATCATCATGATTTTAAGCAAGAAGAACAGCGGTACAAAGACAACCTGATAATCGCTGTACCGGCAAATGCTGAATTTGACAGAACAAGTGAGTCACAGCTGCTCAATATTCCGTTCCATGTGTTGGAAATGATTATGGAGTGCTGTGTTGGTGTCGAATACATGAAGTTCCATGCTACATGCAGTCGTTGTCGTTTTGCAGCAACTTCGATTCAATGGAACAACAAAACAACATTAAGGAGATGGCAAATGCACACACTAGTTTCACCATGGTTGATGGTGTTGGATAATCATCGACACATGACTTTTATAGATCCAATATGTAGAGACAAGTATTTTATAAAAACACCTCAAGAATTGCATGATGATTATGAAATATATTGTTCCAAGTATGGTTGGTTGTTGATGTGCAAAGATGATGGACCCGTGGTGTTCTTTAACCCATTTGCAGGTGATATACGTAAGCTTCACTCCTCTGGTTATTACTTTCAAAGCCTTTGTTTCTCAGCACCACCTACTTCACCTGATTGTATGGTTGCTGGATTTACTAGACGACATGATAATGGCGTGCATATCTGCATCTACTTTGTATCTCAGGAAGCAACATGGCGTGGATATCATTTGTTTGAGGTCACTTATGATCCATATACATTTAACTTTTTGACGTTCAGTGGCCGAGATATGTATTTCTTATGTGACAACCAAAGAATTGATATTTTTAGAGGTCTGGGTGACGAAAAATGCTCTAGGGTTGTTGTAAACGACGTCCCCAGAAGTTGTTGTGTATCTCCAAGGGAGTACTTTCTATCAATTTGTGATCAACATCTTCTACTTGTCATCGTTGGTAAGTTCGTAGAATCTGTTGAGGTGTTCAAACTAAATGTGTCTACAAAAGATTGGGAGAAAATAGATGATTTAGGAAAACACATGATATACATTTCCCAAGCATCATGCATTTGCCTTGAAGCCAAAACATCAGAAATGGAAAACAAAATCTATTTTCCAAGAGTACTGGATGATGATGACACAAAGTTGGTGTTCTATTCTCTCGAAACGTGCAGCTACCACACATTTGATGACAAAAATATCCAAGAAAGTTTCGATCTCAACATGATATTAAAAGTTAATCAGCATCATGGCCCTCACACATGGATTGAACCAAGTTGGTCATGAGAAAAATAAATAGTACATGACAGGTTAGACATGTTGCAAATTCTATAATTATTTTTTTACTAGTTTCAATTGCATTGAACATTTGTTTTCTTTTTTTAGAATCAAGTCGAATTATAAGGTTTATGTGGTACATACCACTCGTTTGCTCACAATATAAGGTTTGTGTGGTACTAAAGGTAGAAAGTGGTACTCTCGTCGGTATCGCCTTAACAAGCATGATATTCGTCTCACATCGGCTTCCAACTTATCTCACATTCCACCTCAGCCGCTTCATTCCGTCACTCACCCAACTTTCTTCCACTCCCTTCACCCGTAAAAACCCATCTTATACCGTTACAATTTGGAGGTGTGCACAAGTCGGTTCTGGACTCAAAGAGAACCAAAAATTAAAAAAAATGGTTTTAATATGGGTTTAGTTTAGTTATGGATTGGTTTCCATTAACTAAATTACAAACCAAATTTCCGCAGTTTCTCCCTGTCTAAATCGAACCCGTCCGATCTATTTTTTATATATGCAACTTGATATCTCCAATAACGTTTTCAATTTTGACGGGAGTGTTTGCAAAAATGCACTTGTTACGAGCGCACCAAAGGATCCAACATGCCGCCATCACTATCGCTTGCGTCATTACGTCAATTAGTTCCCATTATGGTTAACAATGGTTAAATTCATAAGTCATGAGCAATTAGGATCACTTATCATTTGAAGAGAAACATGAATCTTTTATTTACTAACAAGAACGTATTATGTGTCGAAAGATCATTCATTTCAATAATATCGTGGTATAGTCATTTTGTAATGTGATCCTACATGAGAGATGGAAGACACGATTCACTCCCCATATGAGTTTGTTTACGCCTTATTGTTATGTATTTTCAGTTTATTTGCTTTTATATATATATAGATATCAATGTTGTAAAAGTCGCTAAGAGGTCCCTAGGCGGCCGACCCCCTTGGAGGGAGTACTCGGAGTACTCAGGGGGTACTCGGACATTATAAATATAAAGAAAATTAATTTTTGGGTAATATATATATATTTCAAATATCATAACCTTACTAATATTTATAACAAAATAAGTGAATATCAATATAAATAAGAGAAATACATTTTTAAACACTAAATTATTCTAAAAAAAATTACATTTTTAATTAATCATTAATTAAAAAAATGATATTCGTTCTTTAATAATATAGACATATGAATTATGTTGTATTTTTTAAGTGAAAATAGACCAAAGTTAACCGACTAGATGTGATTCTGACTAATGTTGACCACATTTGAACAATTTTTATTAACTAGGCGGAGTTAAAGAAACTTCCCTTGGCACCATATCTTGTAGCGAGCACTCGGAGAGTACTCGGCCTTGTAGACCTACTTTTACAACATTGATAGATATAGATATAGATATAGATATAATTGTGGTTGTATTTTTGGATCAATGAAATAATAAGTTTTAAGGTTTGTTTCATTTCCATTATATCATAATTTCTTTGGTATGCGTATGTAATAATCTTGAGGTTAATTTTTCTTTCTCAAGAATAATTACGATAACAAGCTCGAGATGAACTGATCTTTTTCGAACTTGAGATTTCAATAACACTCGTTTAGTTATTAAGCCCTAGCTCAAGCCTAGTATAAAATGCTCGTTTGTGATCGTTGAGCCTTAGTAAGCCTTGTGTATTTTTAAGTTCGACCTCTTTTGAATTTCTATGTATTAGTTTCACATTGAACAACCGAACTTCGGTTTGTATAAGGTACTACATGAGCTCGAGCCGAACTTAGGCTCGTTTATGGTTCTATCTGAAATATGTAAAATCATTAAAAACATATACAAATAAATTAATAAACAATAAAGGAGCCGAGCCTGATGTTGAAAAACGACTCACTAACCAAAATCAAGCTTTTGAAAAATAGCAAAATAGCCAAGCAATCGCTCTCGTAAATCAAAACAAGCGAAGTTGAAGCCTATTCAAGCTCAAGTTGAAGCCTATTGAAGCCTATTCAAGCTCAAGGTTGTCCCGACTTCTCGTAAATCATTTTCTTCTATTTGATTTTTGGGTTATAAACATGCACACGCAATCCGACATATTCATTGTTGTGCAGCCGCTTAATATCATAAAAACCCTAACGGTTCTCACATTCTCTCTCAAGCAAGCACTGCTCAATAGATTAATCAGTGATACATTCACAATAGTTCAGGGGGTCAATTGTCAATTGTTAATAGTTCAGGTCCCATTGTAATAGTTTTGTAACGTTTTCGTTATCAAGTCTGTTAATTGAGTTGATCGTCTGTAACTATAATAACGATCAGGTAGCTAATAAACGGTTTAGCTTGTTGATGAATATTCTCTTCTCTCTCTCTCAGATTCTGTTATTCTAATTCAAGCTATCAATCAGATATGTTTTGTGTTTCGATTTAGCAATTAATTTTGTAAACATGTATGTGTTGTATCATCGATCCAACCCTACTTTCTCTCAATATGTGTTTTCGATTGTCCTTGAATTAATCCATCTGAATATGATCGCTCTGTCATCTTAATCTTTAACTTTCTATATTAATCGGCAACTGATCTTATCCGATTCATTAAAAGTCAAGCATGCTACTTTCAGGGGGTTTTTTCTCTTCTCCGTTCATCATGGAATAATCGATTACACAGATTATTTGTTAGTTTATCGATTTTTTATGTTGGAAGCAAACTAATAACTAATAAGATATATCTAAAGATGATGATACTAGAAATCCACAACCTTATATAATAATAATAATAATAATAATAATAATAATAATAATAATAATAATGTATTTATTATAACATCAATTGTTAAATGTTAACTCTCCATATTTATAACTTTATCTTTTCTGGTGTAAGGAGCCAAATTGTGAGAAAAAACAATTCTTGAAGTTTACTTATCACTGCTTCAGCTTCTGTGATTCACGGGTAAAATTATTGCATTTTCCCTTTGTTAATTTCATTTAAAAATTAAGTATTATTTTTCGGCAATGAATAGGATTCACTGGCTTAGATTAGTATGGGCGGCAAAAGGGCTTTCTTATTTGCATCAATATTGTTCAACTCAGCTTGCTTAATAGCAGATTAATTTAAATAGCTAGTGTGATCCTTTAAAAAGTGGTCTATTTTTTTAGGTTCATTGTTTCGTTTTTATTATTTAAAGCATCTTTTTTGACCCATTATGTAACATTATATATACCTGTTGCAACTTGTATTCGTTTTTATGTAACCGCACTATTTTCAACCAAAATGATCTTACCTAGCATCACCATATACACATGTTGCTCCCCATATCACGTGTTATTAATATCGTTTTAACTAGAGAACCAAAATTTTCTAAATAACCAAAAAAATGTTTATAAGGCATACACCACCAAGCCAAATTAGATAAATATGCCTAGTACTATGATTAAGATTCCAAATTTCAAGTATGATTATGATCTTGGTAGTGTCTTATAGCTCCAGTTCATTGTTTTTGCATGTGTGAACAATGCTAAAAGAGTGTACCTTCATAACTTTTTGCAAGGTATGATATTAGAATGAAATATGGCAATGAAATGGAGCAAGAAGAACAAGAGCCATGGAGGTTATATTTACTCATTTACCCTTTAACAACTTTCTAAAATTACTTTGCAATTTGAATGTAAATACCTTAACTAAAGCAGATCATTGAAGGGAAATCCATTATAAAGAAATAACAAAATGAATTTCGATCACTCACAAACAAATAAATATCTGTATTTTTTAAATATTTTTTATACCCTTACAAGTGACAGTGTTGATGCGGACATACAATCTGTTAGAATATTTACTTGCTGATAAATAAACGGCCTTATGCTTTGCAGTTCAGAGTTATGCTAATAATGTGGGACTTTATGACGAGGATCATGCCTGCGGAAAGATAAAACTGAGGGCCGAGGATGTTCAAGGGAAGAACATTTTGACCAACTTCTATTTATGGTACTAGCTGCATATGTTTAATTATAAACGTAATGGTTGTTGGTTCTTTTTGTTTTTAATTTTGTGATTAAAATGCATATTTAATTAAAATTCATTACTAAACTGGGTTGAATAAAAAAGTTTTGTAACATTTATATTATTATATTTATTCTTTTTATTGTTTTTTTTTTATTATCAGCCCGTGTATTATACGGGTTCTAACCTAGTAATTAAATATAATGATAAGAACCTCGCAGTTTGCACGTTCGAAATAACCGATTCCACTTCTCCTCTCACCTATTCTAGATTGTTCACTGTCCTAACATAGTACCGATTCCACTTCCCAGTTACTCGCTCTCTTATCTACATCCTTCTATTCTCCCGCCCATTGCTTAAGCGCCAATTTTACTGTTTTCAAAAACACCCGCCCATGAGAATTTTTTTATACTTGCCAATGTCGATTTTTCCATTTACTTCGTGTCAGGCAGTCAGCTCTACTTCTTCAATTTATAAGTTGATTTGGTTTAATGTTATGTATTGTGTGTATTAACCATGTTATCTATGTGTGTATATATTGACTAAAACCATTATATATATATATATATGTATATATTCTTTAAACGATCAATTAATTTGGATCACGGACTCACTCAATCATCTCCATTAAACTATATAAATAACATTGAAATAGAATGCAGGTGGGCAACAAACTAAGCCGCTAGCCCCGATCTAATATTTAAGACTTCATTCGGTTCTTTAAGCATCCTTTTAACTGCAATGCAAGTTTTAGACAAATTAAACTCAAACTGGGTTATTCAAATGGTTCATTTCTAAATGCGGGTCAAACATGTTTTGTTGACTTGTTATGTGCCAACTCATAGAAAGAATTATGAAAATCTTATTGTGTGAGAAGGTTAATAAAAAGATCATATTAATGATTAATAACATAAGTGATTGATAAAAATCACTTAATGTCTCTAACTATAACATAAGTACTATTTTGTTATTGTTGTCACCTTACCGCACAACTTAGAATCATGTTTGTGACATATAATACAAGTATGTTTGATCGAGAGCTTTTAGGTTTAAGCTTTTAATAAAAAGTTTTTACATAAAAGCTTTACTTAATTAAAAGTCTTGTTTGATTGAAGTAGGTTGAAGTTTTTGGATTAGGAGAAAAAACTTAAAGCTTGAAACTCCTACTAGTAACGTTTACAAAAAACTACAATTTTTAGTATTTTAAATAACATATATAACCTTTCCAAATAAATACATATATTATTATTTTTTTAGTTATGCCTATTTTGATTATTTTATAAATTTTATTAAAAGCTTCAACTAATTTGCGAAACATCTAAAAGCTACAGCTCTCGACTTCAAGCCATCGGCTTTCAGTTACAGCTACCAATTATTTGAGGCACTAATTCAATTACCATGTTGGCAATCTATGTGAAGAAAAAAGGACAAGTGGGAATGTCTGTTAAGTTTGTTGAAAGAATATATCGTGGTACCAGAAACTCTCACATATGGAAAATTTAAAATCATGTAAGAGCCTTTTTCCACTTCTTTGACTTAAGCTGCAACCTCTACTCTTCAACTAATGATCTTGAGGGTCAAAATAGAACATGGTAGGAGCATGGATGCTCCTGTAGTTTTGCCCATGCTACAGAGAGTATTCTCCTAAAATTAGTCTCCCACCACGCAAACGAATCGATCATGCATAGAGACTTGGGGCTATTCGGAAAGATTAGAGCCGTAGAGATGGAGCATGTGAGAAATGGGCTTGTCACGGTACACTTTTACGACCTCCGGCACGCGTATGATACGTGGCTTTGGATTCAGGAACAACACAATCAACAACACCATGTACAGAGTGATTTTCTCTCATCGTACCATTACCCATCACCACCACCTCAACCAACGCCTGGACTCGTTGGCGGGTGTGCCTTCCGGGAACAATTTACATTCTGGGTCTCCGACAACAATAGTCAGGGGACACTTGTTATCTGCCTAAGTTCTGATGTCACAATCGGGATTCTTATAAAAACCTTTAAAGAAATTTGTAATAGTTTTATTTTACATTCGGCTTTTGACAAGATTTAACATTTTTAAAACAAGTAATTGTTTTGTTTATAATCTAACTATTAATGAAATTGAAAGGGCTCTAAGGGATGTGAGTGAGTCTCCATTAAGAAAGAACATGAAGTTTGTTGAGTTTCATGACACCCGACACGTAACGGAGGCTTTGATCAACATGGACAACAACAAATTAACAACAACACGGTTACCGTCCAATACCACGGCTGCTGTCCGAAAGATGACAACTTCAAAAATGCTCCACAACCTTCGATCCTGAGTGGTTATTCTTTGTAAACAAGCTAGAAAGGCTACACGAGACAAAACTGATCCATGATTTTTGATATACAAAAAAAAGACGGGGATGTTTCTATGTCTTTTACTAGTTTAGATTCTCGAACTACAGTTATGGTCTAGAACATTCCAATAACTTGAGGCCCGATCCGTTATATATTTGTGTTCTTTGCCATTCAAAGATTTTTAGTTTTGTTTTCATGGATGTGTGCAGCAAGAAAAACTATTGAACATGTTTGATGATCATAGCATATAATGTAATAAACATATATCTAGTGATCAACGATCATCTTCCTATGATTTCTTCCACCTTCATAAGAAATTGACACATGTTAAATCAAATCCTAACCCGGTATTAATTAGGATATGATCGACTTCTAGGTTTGAGGTATTTTGTGGGATTTATGAGAGATGTTGATTGCATATAAGAACACATAATTAAAGGTGTAAAATATGATATACTAGTTTTTGTCCCCCGTATTACGGGGGGTTATTTTAAATTTCGTTTCTAATATTGTGAATATATTTTGTTAGATTTTAGTTTATTTATTGTAAGAAGTTAATAATATACTTGAACTTATTTTAATTAATTTATGTTGGGTTTGTTCATTTTTTAATGAAACGTTGAATGAATCGTCTACTTAATTTTTATATTTATTCGTTTATGTTCATTTGTTATAATTTGGATATTATTTTGTGAAACTTTTCATTTAAGTTAAACTTAAAAGAAAAAAGAATCGTGTAACTAAATTCATATTGAGAAATTAAATTAGGGTTTGATTACGGGGGTTTGTTTTACATTTTACGTGTTTCTAATATTAATATATTTTTATTGTATTTTAATTTTATTTATTGTAAGGAAATTAATAATATACTTAGGGTTTAAAGATTAAAGTGTTTTACAAATGAATGAGATGTTATAACTCGTTAAAAAGCTATCTGGTTTTGATGAGACCTATGACCCGCTTATTTTTTACTATAAAATTGTTTAATAATTATAAATAATATCCTTTTTTTTAAAAAATATAGATATTAATTTTTATTATATCCCTATTTTATAGAATTTTTATATCATATATTTGGTGAGATTAATTTTTAATATATTGAGATGTTATAACCCGTTTAATGCTATCTGGGTTTGGTAAGACCCATACCCGTAAATTTGGGTCAAATGCATGAGAAACCACCATTTACAAATAATGCAATCTGGTGGCTTGAGAAAAAATAGGGAGTTTTTGATTATATATATTTAAGATTAATATCATATCGCGTTGTTACAACAAGACTCACTATTTATAGAAGATATATCTCATCTATCTAATCGTACTATATTCTTGGCGGTTGATGTGGTCTAAATTAGACATATTTTATATTAATATTTCCTACAATTTTTTAATACTTTTGAGCATGCTTTTTATTGAATATTATTCATATATGGCTCATACTTAAAGTTCAAAGGTTTCAAACGAGAATGAGCTAATGTTGAGTATTTTTACTGAACTTGAGACCAACAGCCAAACTGAATTATTATGATTATTGTTTACATTTAAGTTATGACATGTCATGTCTATTACTTTTATTGAAAAATCATTTAATTTGGTTATGAAAATAAGAATTTGTTATGATATTAGCTCTAATTATAACAAGATTATTGAAATGATAATTGAACTTTATTATATCTGAGAGACAAGAGAGTGAAGAGATATATGTGAATTATTAGTTCTACCAGGATGATTAACTTCGTTACAAATACATTCTATTTATAAGGCAAAAACTACTGTGCAGAAAGTAAATTACCGACAATATAAACTATTGATGAACATTTCAATAGTTTGACAATTGTGAATAAAACGTGTGAATAAAGGTGTTTGACAATTGTGTCATCCACCTTTTCGTCAATAATTCATAACACTCCCCCTTGGATGACACCATTTCAAAACGTCGGGGTCTTGAAGTACTGCCTCATTAAAAACCTTGCTAAAGGAAAAAACCAATGGGGAAAAAACTTTAGCTAAGGGAAAAAGAGTGCAGTATATAGCTCCCCCTCAAATTGCAGGTCGTTACATTGTTCGTACATGGCGCATGCCAATATCATGAACATGTTTCCTGAATGTTGCTGTGGGAAGTGCTTTTGTGAAAAGATCAGCTGAGTTGTTGCTGGACTGGACATATCTCATTTCAACCTGATTGTCTTTAATAAGGTCTCGAGTATACTCAAAGTATCTTGGTGGTATATGCTTTGTTCTGTCACTTTTGATATACCCTTCCTTCATTTGCGAGACACAAGCTGCATTATCTTCATAGATAGGAGTTGGAATTCGTACATGGCGCATGCCAATATCATGAACATGTTTCCTGAATGTTGCTGTGGGAAGTGCTTTTGTGAAAAGATCAGCTGAGTTGCTGCTGGACTGGACATATCTCATTTCAACCTGATTGTCTTTAATAAGGTCTCGAGTATACTCAAAGTATCTTGGTGGTATATGCTTTGTTCTGTCACTTTTGATATACCCTTCCTTCATTTGCGAGACACAAGCTGCATTATCTTCATAGATAGGAGTTGGAATTTGATCTTTCTCTAGTCCACAAGAAATCAATATGTGTCGTGACATAGATCTTAACCATACACATTCTCTTGAAGCTTCATGCAATGCAATGACTTCAGCATGATTTGAAGATGTTGCAATGAGTGTTTGTTTCTGAGAACGCCATGAAATCGCAGTTCCTCCATTCTTAAATATGTATCCAGTTTGAGATTTTGCTTTATGGGGATCAGATAAATAACCTGCATCTGCATAACCAACTAACCCTTCTTTTGAATCGTTAGGATAAAATAAACCTAAATCAGCAGTTCCTTTTAGATACCGAAAAATATGTTTAATGCCATTCCAATGTCTTTTAGTAGGGGATGAACTGAATCTTGCCAATAAGTTAACTGCAAAAGAAATGTCAAGTCTTGTACAGTTAGTAAGATACATAAGTGCTCCAATTGCACTGAGGTATGGTACTTCGGGACCAAGAATCTCTTCATTATCTTCGCAAGGACGAAATGGATCATTGTCAACATTGAGTGATCTAACAACCATCGGTGTGCTTAAAAGATTTGCTTTGTCCATATTGAAACGTTTTAAGAGTTTCTCAGTATAAGTTGACTGATGCATAAGTATCCCATTATGCATATGCTCAATTTGTAAACCAAGACAATATTTGGTTTTTCCAAGATCTTTCATTTCGAATTCTTTCTTTAAAAGAGCAATTGCTTCATTAATTTCCTTTTGTGTCCCAATTAAATTTAGATCGTCAACATACACAGCTATGATCACATATCCTGATGTTGTCTTCTTGATGAAGACACATGGACAAATAAGATTATTTGTGTATCCTTTGCTTATCAAATAATCACTCAAACGATTGTACCACATCCTTCCAGATTGTTTCAGTCCATACAAGGATCTTTGTAATTTGATGGAATACATTTCCTTAGGCTTTGAGCTTATTGCATCGGGGAGTTTAAATCCTTCGGGAATTTTCATATAGATGTCACTATCTAGTGATCCATACAAGTAAGCTGTGACAACATCCATAAGGCGCATCTCTAAATTTTTAAAGACTGCTAAGCTGATTAAATATCTAAACGTAATAGCATCCATGACAGGAGAATACGTTTCCTCATAGTCAATTCCTGGCCTCTGAGAAAAACCTTGAGCTACAAGTCTTGCTTTATATCTTGTAACTTCATTTTTCTCATTTCGTTTTCTCACAAAAACCCATTTATATCCTACAGGTTTCATTGACTTTGGTGTAATGACAATAGGTCCAAAAACCTTTCGATTGTTTAGTGAGTTTAATTCAGCTTGCATAGCATCTTTCCATTTGTTCCAATCTTGTCGATTTTTACAATCATCTACAGATTTTGGTTCAGGGTCATCATTTTCTTCCATGATATCGCTTGCCACAGAATAAGAAAATATATCATCAATATTTTCCATTTCATCTCGATCCCACATTATATGTGATTTACCATAGTTTATTGACAATTCTTTATTGGAATCATTTATTTCTTCCTGAGGAAATGTTATATCATTTATTCTTTCCTGAGGGAAGGTTTTGTCAATCATTCCTTCCTTAGGGTCAGTATCCTTCTCAGAACCCTTTCTTTTTCGAGGATTTTTATCCTTTGAACCGATTGGCCTTCCACGTTTTAAACGTTTTTGAGATTCATGAGGCGCATTATTATGGTTTTGCTTGCTTGGAATCTCAACTCGAGCTGGAGCATTAGCAGCTGGTATATGAGATTTAGTGACCCTGTTTATATCAGTAAATGCATCAGGTAACTGATTTGCAATTTCTTGTAGATGTATTATTTTTTGAACCTCTGTCTCACTTTGTTTTGATCTTGGGTCTAGGTGTAACAATGATGGCACACACCATGATATATCTCTTTCTTGCTTTTTCATTTCTCCCCCTAATGCTGGGAACATTGTCTCGTTAAAATGACAATCAGCAAAACGTGCTGTAAATACATCACCTGTTAAAGGTTCAAGGTATCTTATGATGGAAGATGTTTCATATCCAACATATATTCCCAACCTTCTTTGGGGACCCAATTTTGTGCGTTGTGGTGGTGCAATAGGAACATACACAGCACAACCAAAAATTCGAAGATGAGAGATATTTGGCTCATTTCCAGAAACAAGTTATGTGGGAGAGTATTTATGATTTGCACTTGGTCTCATGCGGATTAATGATCCAGCATGCATAATTGCATGACCCCAAATAGAAACAGGGAGTTTTGTCCTCATTATTAATGGTCTAGCTATTAGCTGAAGGCGTTTGATCAACGACTCGGCTAAGCCATTTTGTGTGTGTACATGAGCAACAGGGTGTTCTACAACAATTCCCACAGACATGCAATAATCATCAAAAGCATGTGATGTAAATTCTCCCGCATTATCAAGCCTTACTCTTTTAATGGTATAATCCGGAAAATGTGCACGTAATTTGATAATTTGAGCAAGAAATTTTGCAAAAGCAACATTACGAGTCGATAATAAAGAGATATTAGACCATCTGCTGGATGCGTCTATTAAGACCATGAAGTATCTAAATGGTCCACATGGTGGATGAATTGGTCCACATATGTCACCTTGAATTCTTTCAAGAAACATTGGTGTTTCTTTATTGACTTTTAATGGCGAAGGCCTTGTAATTAATTTTCCAAGAGAACAAGATGTACATTGAGGCATTTTATCTATTTTATGGATCTTTTGACCTTTCAGTGGATGCCCATGTGTATTTTCAATTATCCTTTTCATCATTGTGGATCCTGGATGGCCTAATCTGTCATGCCATAAGTTTATGATACCAGAATCGCAACAATTTTCTTTGACTGCCATATGTGCTTGAGGCACATTTATATATGTATAATGCAAACCAGAATGGAGCATTGGCAATTTTTCCAATATTTGATCTTTGCTTATGATATGCAAATATTTTTCATTACTAACAGTCATTGACTGAGTATCATATCCATTATGATATATGTTTCTGAAACTCAACAAATTTCTTGTTGATTTTGGGGAAAATAAAGCATTTTCTATTTTGAGCTTTGTACCATTTGGTAATGCTAAATTAGCTTTTCCCACTCCTTCTATCAAGTTTGTAGGACCTGATATTGTATTGATGATCCCTTTTGTTGGTTTCAGTTCATAAAAATATTTTTTAGATCTAAGTATAGTATGCGTGGCTCCACTATCCGCTATACATATATCTTCTTCATTTGTTTGATCTTGTGCTCCGGTGATTTTCATTTTAAATCTTGAAAAATATTAAGAGAAAAAAAATAAGTGTATAACGAAGACATATGATATTTTAATAAGAACTTTAATTGAAACACAAGTAGTACATGGAAGAGAAACTACATAATTAAAGATAATGAGAACACACTTAACAATTGCATCTAATTATAGTAGTCAAGCAACTTTGTTTCAAAGTTCCATCCCAAAGTCTTCAACGCTCAGCTCAGCATTGATATTATTAAAGTTATCAACATGGTTCACTTCTTTCTCTTTTCCTTTTAGAGAGGCTTGGTACAGTTCACACAGATGTGGAGCTGTGCGACAAGCCTTTGCCCAGTGGTTTGTACTTCCACATCTAAAACATGAAGTGCCATTGTTTTCGGACCTACCAGCTTCATTCCATTTATTTTGGTGGTTGGAATTAGTATTGTGTGGGACATGATAATTATTGGCTCTCTGGTTACGACCATGACCACGGCCACGACCACGACCGTAAGAGTTATTGTTCCATTTGAATGGATGCTTACGATCATTAAAATGCCTTTTGTCAAAATGACCATGTCCACGTCCACGGCCTCGTCCTCGACTTTGTTCCCATTTATGATCAGAATTTTTATGAGAACTTTTGTGAGCAACATGTGCTTCTGGTATTGCTAATGAACCCGTGGGACGAGATTGATGATTTTTCATCAATAATTCATTATTTTTCTCGGCTACAAGGAGTAATGCATTTAGATCAGAGTATCTCTTAAAATTCTGGAAACGATAATGTGTTTGCAAGTTTATATTTGATGCATGAAACATGGAGAAAGTTTTCTCTAACTTTTCTTCCTCTGTTACGGGATACCCACAAAATTCTAGCTTTGAACAAATTCGGTATAAAGCAGAGGTGTAATCATTTACCCTCTTAAAATCTTGGAACCTAAGACTGTTCCATTCATCTCTAGAAGTAGGAAGTAAAACTTCCTTTAGATGACCGAATCTGCTTTTCAAATCTTCCCATATCATATATGGGTTATCATAATTAAAATACTCATGCTGTAGCAATTCATCAATATGTTTATGGATGAAAACATCAGCTCTTGCTTTATCCTGGTCAGAGCAATCATTGTATTCTTGAATTGCGTCTAACACATCCATAGATTTTAAATGTCTTTTGACATTTGCTGTCCAAGACATATAATTTTCTCCAGAAATGTTGAGTGCTGGGAATTCGAGTTTTGCTATATTTGACATTTTGTTGCTAAACATAATAGAGCAAATAATAAGATAAATATTAGAATCCATATATATCAATCAACAATGAGATACAATACATTGGTAGAGCTATAAACATATAAAAGAAAAAGAACATGCCGAACTCTTCAGATGGGAGATTAAAAATTAGAATGAGAAGTAGTATAAGCATTATAGTGACCAACATCAAAACCGGGTGAATCATTTTGAGAATTTTATCTTGGATAAATTTAATAAGAAGAATGTTTGTTGTAAATGAAATGGGGTTAATGATTGGTTATTTATAGTGGAGGTTTATAACCCATTTATAACGGTTATATTACCGTTTATAACGGTAATATTACCGTTTGTGTGTGTGTATATATATAATATATAATATTAATTATTTTAAAGTAAGATAATAAATAAGATATTAAATACAGTTTATTTTATAAAATATATATATAATTAGTATGCACAATAATAAGAATAGAATTGTTAGTGTAAATAAATCTAACTTATAAAATAGTTATCAAATTTTAATAACAATGTTTATACACATTATTGCTATTACTCAGTATATTAGTTAGTATATGTATATGCATAGATATATATCTAATGTACATAATTAAAGAAGTGTTTATGATGCTTATGTAGATACCTTTGTGTGTATTACCTTTCTTGGTTAGGATATAAGCGGCTCGTGCTGATAACGTGTTATGATATTAGCTCTAATTATAACAAGATTATTGAAATGATAATTGAACTTTATTATATCTGAGAGACAAGAGAGTGAAGAGATATATGTGAATTGTTAGTTCTACCAGGATGATTAACTTCGTTACAAATACATTCTATTTATAAGGCAAAAACTACTGTGCAAAAAGTAAATTACCGACAATATAAACTATTGATGAACATTTCAATAGTTTGACAATTGTGAATAAAACGTGTGAATAAAGGTGTTTGACAATTGTGTCATCCACCTTTTTGTCAATAATTCATAACAGAATTGAGAATATGAGTATATGTTCCTACGTACGTTATATAATTTGTGTGTGTGGAAAGAATAAGTTGCATGGGGCTTAGATGACCACTAATTGAAAATCAATTCATATTCGCAGCCCAGATTTGAGGTGCGAGCCCATTAGCAAAAGAAAATAAACAAGGCGGTGAAAGAATAAGAAAATCTTGGACAGCAAGACAGAAGACGAAAAATATTATTCTGAATATTTTTACCCTACAGTAGCCGGCCGCCAACAACATTATTATTTTATTCTACTAGTTGCAACATCATATATATTAACATTGATCTACTGTGGGGGCCGCCATTATTGAGGGGAAGAAGAATATTAACATTGAAGATGGGATATCTTGGAGTTTGAGAAGTGAAGTTTGCTGGCTGTGGTGTTTCACAACAACAGTAATATTTAATATTATTTTCTTTCTTTTATGAACAGTTATATTTATTTTTTTATTTCGAACTCGATTATTGGCTAAACACATTTAGTTATCTAGGCTTGTGATAATGTTTTGTTGATTGTTTTGGACCTGTCGGTTTTCGGGTTTTATTTATTGGATTTTGATTAATTAAAAGTTTTGATTAGTTTTATTGGATGTGTTACATGCGTATTTACTTTGACTTGTGCTTGAATGAATGTTTCACATGTTACTTGATTGATTGTCTTTCGATTATAGGTTGTATGTTAGGGTTGTTTACTGTGTGTTTGCAACTTGTTTATGGTTTATTGAGCTCATTTACCATAGAAACTGATTTTTGGCATATTATTAGAAGTTTATATTCTTACTAGCTTAAATATCCGACGGGTGATAAGTTGTCGGGTTTGTCTGCGTTGTTAGGGTTTTAGGTTAAACTATCTGACAGGAAGTTTGCCTATTTTTGCCTTAATTTCACAGTTTACATGTGTCCTTTAAACTGTTCAAAACCACCCCGTGCACTTTGGTACATTGAGATAGTGAAACCGACGGGTTAGCTGTTTTATAGGGTAATTAATCATAATTGGTGAACTGACATGTGAACTAATAAGCCAGTGTTTTTACATGATCTCTAAGATTTTTTTCGGTGACACCTTGAGAGTGATTAAGGATCTATTAAGTTTTCTAGAGTTTCATATCTTTAGATTCCCGGTTCCCATAACATTTTTCCCGTAACTGATAAAATCCCGAGTCGTCACAATTCGGATTCCTTACCTAGATAACTCTTGCTCCCATATTTGAATTTGCTAAAGTTTTTATTAGGTAATTTAATTTTCTAGTTTACTTTAATTTAATTAAATATTTAGTTTAATTGATTATTAGTTTTTAAATAAAATAAATAAAAATTCAAAACTATATATTTTCTTAATTATTACTTTAAATTAGCTTTTAAAACTAGTCTCGTTATTTAAATTAGTGTCTCTAGGGTTCGATATTCCCGGTCTTCCCATAACTATTCTACACCCGATAGGTTCACTTGCCTGTTGCTAGTGGTTTGGTTTAGGATAGTCTAGATTTATAAATTTAAAACTAGAGTGTCTAGATTAGGTTAAGTTTTTATAGACCGCTTTCAGCACATCAGCGGTCCCCAACAGGGACCATGTAATGTCTCTATCCCGGGGACCATGTAACGTCTCTATCAGGTGTTGTGACCTTATAGTGGTCAACCTTTGTCAATCGTTATGTACGATATTCTATTGTGTCTTTACTTGGTAGATGTTATTCTCTTGTCTTGTAATCGTATGCGCGATAGTATGGTTGTAGATGGCTTATTTGGGGTGTTACTTAGGGGTGTTCATGGTTCGGTTTCAAACATTGAAACCGCCCAACCTGTTCATCGGTTTGATTTCATGGTCAGTTTTTGTCTTTAGTTTTCGGTCGGTTGGTTTCAATAATTTCAAACCATAGTGAAGAGTTTGGTTTATGGTTTATACCATAAACCGGCCATATAAAACCGGACAAACCGTAAGATTCTACAATATATTAGTTTTTTTATGTATTCTATATTATAGTATTTTATTATCTGTATATTAGATTTACTAAAAAGATATACGCTACTTCTAGTTGTTTATCAATGTACATCAAGACTATACCATATGCAATCTGTTCATATAAAATTGGTTTTGGCATACAAACATATTGAACTCGGTTATGCATTTACACTACGTTTTGAAGCATATGGATAGCTATTTTTTGGACGGTTCGCTTGATGCATTCTGAAAAGCTTTTTCATTTGTATATTCTATTCAAATTTTATAAAGACCCGATAAGTCAAAAGCTTGAAATCAAACCAGAAGCAAACTGCTAGTAACTGTTCAGTTTGGTCCGGTTTTAATTATCCACAGTTCAGTTTCAGTTTTAGATAATCATAAAATGTTACTAATGGTTTGGTTCATGGTTTGTCCTAAAAACCATTCAACCCAGGCCGTGAACACCCTTAGTGTTACTTACCCATACATGACCCCTAGTCAATGGATGCGAGACTTTGGCTTGGGTTGTTTGACTTGTACTTTTGTCTTTTATTGGCCTTGGTTGTGGGTTAATGTTTTTTAAGGTTCACATTTGTCAATGTCATCCCTTGGCCTTTTCTCGTGTTTCCCACTTTGAGATTCTTTGTTGATCCCTGAGAAGGGTTCCTTCTATGATCCATTTTTGGGCTTTTTATTATTTGACCCATGTCGGTTATTAGTTCGTTTTAGAGAAGCATCTTAACATCATTCTGGCCATAATCTTCCCACACCTCTTCGCGGTTGGAAAGGTCATTTCTTTTACCAGTCGTTGTCTACCTGAAGAAGTGGTGTTCTTTGGATCAGGCCAGAGCCGACGAAGCTCCTAGGAAGTATGAACTTGATAAAGGCTTTTGTAATTTGTTGAAATCAAACCCTTGTGATTTGATAAGTTATCATGAAGTTGTTCTGTTTTTGTCTCTCGCATAAGTCGAAATTAGTTTTCTGATAATACTATCCCTATCATGTGTAACATCCTCAAAACATCGGTCCAAATTTGACAATTTAGAAAAGATAAGAAACCTAAAAATAAATTCAAATATGTGACAAAGAAAGGAAAATAAGGAAGTTGGAACATTCCATCTTAAAGTTGTCGGGCCCCAATGAAATCCCTCGTTTTCTAGGGCAAAATCAAAATCCATGTATCCTCAATCAGATTCAAATCGGAGACCAACCAGAGATGAAACCATGAAGGCGGCGGAACATCCTCAAATCGATTTCGATAGTCCTACACGAAATCGATCGATTGGCGGAAGGAGAAACGCGCCAAGGTATGTATTATTATTATTCATTTAAAGCAAATATAGTTAATTAATGAATCTATCAATCCTTCCCTCCTTCCTTCCTGTTATTTAGCAACTTATTATTATAGAATAAATAAATAGTTTTTCTTTTTCACTAAATCCTTTACTTTAATTTTTTTATTACAAAAGTAAATAAACTTTGTCCGTTTTCCTTCCGACATGATTATCGTTCGTTTATAGGTTTAAGTTTCTTGTTGGTCTTCACCCAAATTTTATTATAAACAAATAATCATTATTTTTAATAAAGAAAACCTTAAAATATTTCAACAGCTTTTAAAACCATTGCTTTGAGGGTTGAAAACTAATTATTATTATTATTATTATTATTATTATAAAAAAAAATCTTTTCATAAAAAAAATCTTATAAAACCATTTCTTTGAGGTTTTTAAACATATTATGATTATTATTATAAAATTACTTTATATATATATATATATGGTAAGGATCCTAAGAGAACCCTTTGTAAATTGAGAACTTTGAGAACCATTTTGGACTACAAAAAACACTTTTAAAAAAAATACTTAAAAAAATCATAAAACAAAAAATAATAAAAATTTTAAAAAAGTAAAAAAACCAAAATTCTTATATTTCATTCCGGTTTCATTAAAAAAACAAAAAAAAACGTCGTATTATACACATATGTATAATTTTATATAATCTTTAGTTACGTAATATACACATATGCACAGTATCATTTATCTTAAATTATACACATGTGTACAAAAAAATATGTAAATGTACATATATGTATATATTATACATATGTGTATATAATTTAGCTAAACCGAGTTTTTTTTATGAAACCGGGATGATAAAATAAGAATTTTGGTTTTTTTTACTTTTTTGATTTTTGTGTTTTTTTTTTATTTTATGATTTTTTATTTTTGGGCTTTTTTTGGTCCAAAATAGTTCTCATAGTTCTCAATTTTAAAAAAGTTCTCTCATGATCCTGATCTTATATATATATATATATATGAAAAGTCTAAAATAAAAACTCACTGCAGTTTAGAAAACCTTATAACAACAACATCAACTAACTTATATTATAAATAAACAGATAAAAAGTTCATAAGTGCTTGCTTACTCGGTGTAGTTTGGTTGGCTAGATTAAGAAACCTTGATCAGATACTTTAAGTAAAAGAAGCTCGAAATAGTAAGAAACACGGCCAGCTTGATGGATCAGACTTGTAAGAGAAACTCGATCAGATTTATTAGTAACAAACCTGCTTGATCAGACTCTTAACAAAAACTCAAAGATGGAGAAAGAAAGAAAGAGTGTTAGTGACTTAGTGTGTGTGTGTTTTGTGAGTTTTAGTTTAGTGGCATCGATTATTATATCGTATAAAGTCTAAGGTTCGATGACATCAGCGAATCAAATACTATAATGTGGTCAACATGGGACCCAAGAATAAAATCATAACTATGTTTAACAAACTATTATCTCCTCTATTTTATAAAACACACCCACCCCTACTTATTATTTTCAGTTCAACTTAATTCTCAACTTTTAGTCATGCAAAATTAAGAATTCTAAATGAAATCTCAACATGTAAAATCATTTCTTTATTCATAGTATGTCAGGCTGAACTGTCAAGTTTTTTTTATTTAAATGATGTATGACCCTAATCAAAATGTCGTATTTTTTAAAACAACCCGTTTATACTACCCAAAATCCGTTTTAACCCTAGCCCGAGGGGTACATTTGGTAACATTGCAATAGAAGATTGCCACAAAGTCATAGTTTCTCTTACATAAAATTTTGAAAATGCATTAATACTAACAAAATCTTGGTTACATACAGATCAGAAAGTAATTGGACGAGTGTTTTTTTTTTGTTTTGTTTTTTATTTCAATAAACACTTAAATTTTATCAATACATCGAATTCAATTTAGATTTTCTTGCTTGCAAAAAAGGAAGTTGTGACTTTAACACTACAGAGTTTTCCTACCCTCCAAATAATGCAGCTTACCATCCTTGCAAATGAATCTTAAAAGAGTTAAAAGTATCAACCTACATAGCATTTACCTACTCGGTAACTTAGGCTGGCTAATTTCCCCTTAAGGTGGAGCTGCATGATCTTATTTACCAACCAAGAAGGCAAGCACGGACCGAGACGACAAGACAAAACAGGTGTGACGCCAATGCCGGTCCGTTCAATCGAAATGTTTACTTTTATTTAATTATAATCATAAATAGGGGTTTTTAGGTCTTTTGTTTAGTTAGTTTGTTGATGTTAAATTAAAGATAATTGTGGCGTGAAGCTTGTCAGCTGAATATTTCGGTTTGGGTTATTTTGGTTGTGATCAGTTGTTCTTGAGTCATTTGAGGAAAGCAGTGTATTTTGTATGTAGCATACCTATAAAATATTAACCTGCACTTCCTTAAAACAAACTCGCTATGGAATGCAATATTTTGAATGTAAGTTTGCAATTGTATGCAAATGTTGCCGGAGGTTGAAGAAGTAGAACGGCTCATGAAGTTTATGAAAAACAAGTTGAAGAAACACTAAGTGACCCTGGGCAGATTACGGATAATCTGGGGGTTAAGTAATGTTTCCCACGAGGATGAGGTCCAGCAAAGAAGGTTGTTCTTCAGGTGACCTGCAAAACAGACACCGTAAGCTCGTCACTGAGAAGGGGGGGTTCCTCCTTGTGACCACCCTCCGGCGTGAGAATCAGACTAGGTTGCTCTGAATATAAGTGTATATTAAGAGATTGCTAGAGAAGATAAGATAATGAGATATCAGATGATCTCTTTACCATTCCAAGGTGTTGGAGTATTTATAGCCGAATGTAGGTTTCCAAGAAGGTACAGCCGGCTGAATAGTATCCCTGTTCTACCAACAGTGGGTTACGCACAAGCCATGCTGGTTGGTGGATAAGCTGCGGCCGATAGTGACAAGGCCGGCTGCACTGTTCCACCAACTGTAGGCTACGCACGTCCCACAGTGAGGGTTGGTGAGTAGGCAGCGGCTAATAGTGAAACAGTACTAGAGGGTGCTCTCCTCGTACTGTTGTCGGTGAGCTGTCACCCTGTGATTGGCTCATGGGCTGTTTTGGTCAGATCGTCTATTTTGCCCATACCTTGGCAGGTATAGTACAAAAGATCTTCCAGAAGCATACGGACTGGCTCATTTGGGCGGGAGTATTCCCGCCTTGCTCATTCCTTCAGGTGACTACCGAAGTATCGAGTTAGTGCCTTGTGCGTGTAGCCTTGCTATCAGTGCGGGTAGCCTTCCCTGACGGCTTGTATCCGCAGCTGCGGGAACAAGCGGGGTACTTCACCATTGGGAGGCTTTCCCTGCGGGAACAGCTGGCGTACTGCGCGTAAGGTCTTCTCTGAGCATGGTGGGTCCTGCGGAAGCAGCTGGTCCTTGCGCAGACGTCCCTCTTCAAGGTGAGTCTTGCGGGTCCAACTGGGCTCTGCTGGGACCTACCTCTTCAAGTCCCCCCAGTGCAATGTTCTTCTCATGAATTATTAATAAGTGAGGTGAACTTTTGGACTAGCAAGTGGTTTTGAAAAGGGTTTAGTTTTAAGGTTTTCCGTGGGGATTCTTCCCGCGGTTTTCCTAATGTCACGCAGAAATTCCAGACTTTTCTGCTTGATCTTTGGGTATGAAGCGGGTAGGTCTGTAACCTCCTCGCAAGTCAGGAGCGTTGAGTCCCACTTATGTGGATTCTCCATGGGGTTTTGGTAGTTTTAAACATAGTGATCAATTATGTTAAAACCACCAATTCCATCTTGGAGTTTCCAACAATATAGTTCTCGACGTTCCCGCTATGCGGGGATGTTATTCCCGTTTCCGCAAGCATGGCCCAGAAGATCCTTCTTGGTTTGAATTCCCCGCGAAGCGCTAAGTATGTGAAGGGTTTTGCCTTGACACTGTACCCGCACTCGTCTTACGGTTACTTTACTTCCAAGGTATTCCTGGCGACAATTCCCTGCGGGTGCTAAGTATGTGAAGGGTTTTGCCTTGACACTGTACCCGCACTTGTCTTACAGTTACTTGGTTGCCAAGGTAAGGGGTATTTTCCCGCTTTTGAATCTTTTTGAAATTTTGAAATTCGAAGAGTTGGTGAAAGGATACAAACAGTCCAAACTATTGAAACGTCGTTCGACGGTTTCTTCTGACAGTGTCAGGACGTGCAGGAAGTTGTGGCGACGTGACAGTATATGGTCATTCCAGGCGCTTTTTCAGGCGCGTGGGCACGACTTTTCGGGCGCGTGGCCGCGAAATTACTGGCACGCGTCCTTTCAACAGCTGTTGCCAGCTTGCTTTTTGCCACGTGTCATAGTTTCATTGCATCTGCGATTTCTCTCTCTTCCGCGTTAAATTCATCGCATTAATTGCGATTAGTATATAAAGGGGGAGAGGGTCCTTTGTAATCCACACTTTCACTTTTCTCTTCATCTTCAAAAAGATTTCCGGCGAATACTCATTTTTCAGTCGAGCATTCTCTTGAAATCGTTCTCTTTTTCATACCTGCAAGATGTCTTCTGCTCACGATCTTGAGGCTACAGCCCAGGAGGCTGGGGTGTACGCCGAGCACCCGTCATCCACGTCCGACAAGGATGACAAGAGTACTGCTGGCGAGTGCCAGTGTGCTCTGCCTGTCGATCTATATCAGTACATCGTCAGGAAGTTCATGCTCGAGTCTCTCGAGCCTGAGTTTCCTGAACCTCATCAAACGGTGTATGATGCCCCCAGAGGCAAGATCGGGGTATATGCCGCATTCTTTGTCTATGGGAATCTCAGGTTCCCTTTGACAAAGTTTGTGTACCGTGTCCTAGAGAGGCACGGTGTACACCTGACCGAGGTGCACCCGATGGCGATCGCGAAGATTCGCCACTTCGAGTGGGTGTGCCGGATTCTGGGCGTTGAGCCCTTCGTCGACCGCCTGATGACCTTCTACTCTTGGAGGTGCATCCAGGGGTGGTATACTCTGATAACCCGGATCAAGGGTTTGAAGATTTGCGCAACCGAGCGCAGTCTTCGTTCATGGAAGCGGGAGTTCTTTTTTATCTCCGCTCGCGCCATCCCCCTTGCCATGAAGTTCAAGAATGGGCAAGCACTCCCCAGCCTTCACGCCTCCAACTACCAGGAGGCGGAATGGTTCTTAAAGATATCCCGAGTCCAATCTCCGGTTTACCGCTTTGCGGAGTCCGGGATGGTGATGCTCGGGATGAGCCGGGTGTGGAAGGATGCGGAGGCGCAAAAGATCCCGATCGTCCTTGAATACGGTTTGAACTCTGTCCCTTACGGTATGCTCTGACCCTGGGCAGATTACGGATAATCTGGGGGTTAAGTAATGTTTCCCACGAGGATGAGGTCCAGCAAAGAAGGTTGTTCTTCAGGTGACCTGCAAAACAGACACCGTAAGCTCGTCACTGAGAAGGGGGGGTTCCTCCTTGTGACCACCCTCCGGCGTGAGAATCAGACTAGGTTGCTCTGAATATAAGTGTATATTAAGAGATTGCTATAGAAGATAAGATAATGAGATATCAGATGATCTCTTTACCATTCCAAGGTGTTGGAGTATTTATAGCCGAAGGTAGGTTTCCAAGAAGGTACAGCCGGCTGAATAGTATCCCTGTTCTACCAACAGTGGGTTACGCACAAGCCATGCTGGTTGGTGGATAAGCTGCGGCCGATAGTGACAAGGCCGGCTGCACTGTTCCACCAACTGTAGGCTACGCACGTCCCACAGTGAGGGTTGGTGAGTAGGCAGCGGCTAATAGTGAAACAGTACTAGAGGGTGCTCCTCCTCGTACTGTTGTCGGTGAGCTGTCACCCTGTGATTGGCTCATGGGCTGTTTTGGTCAGATCGTCTATTTTGCCCATACCTTGGCAGGTATAGTACAAAAGATCTTCCAGAAGCATACGGACTGGCTCATTTGGGCGGGAGTATTCCTGCCTTGCTCATTCCTTCAGGTGACTACCGAAGTATCGAGTTAGTGCCTTGTGCGTGTAGCCTTGCTATCAGTGCGGGTAGCCTTCCCTGATGGCTTGTATCCGCAGCTGCGGGAACAAGCGGGGTACTTCACCATTGGGAGGCTTTCCCTGCGGGAACAGCTGGCGTACTGCGCGTAAGGTCTTCTCTGAGCATGGTGGGTCCTGCGGAAGCAGCTGTCCTTGCGCAGACGTCCCTCTTCAAGGTGAGTCTTACGGGTCCAACTGGGCTCTGCTGGGACCTACCTCTTCACAAGTGGTATGTGGTCTTGGTCTATTTATTTTTTTTACCTTAACTACTCATACCTAAGTACCTTTTCCTTTTGTGTGTATATTTGAAACTGATTTTTAAAACCCGTGTGTAATACATAGGATTCGTCAATATGTAACTTAATACTGTGAACTATTTGAAATAAATAATTTTAAAGGTGAACCTAAGAAAATACTTATGTTGAAAATGTATTACAAATACTTTTTTGTATACACTTCTTTGTTTATAACATTTGACATGGTACTGATAACTTCGATTAGAGCTTGCTCACTACTCTGCCTAAAACACATTTTGACGAGAACCAAATTGGCTTTTTAAAGTGGCCCGTTTCAACCTGAACCCATTTTGACCATAACCAAATTCATTTCTTTTAAGTTAGCCTGTTTTAAACCGAACTCATTTTCACACAATTTCATTCTTAAGAACCAAGTATGTACCAAACTGGTTTTTGAGCCAAGCAAAAATGTTATTTTTTTAATGTCTATTTTGACAAGAATTCATAGTCACTCAAACCAGCTTTAACGTGTTCAATTCATGTCTCATTGATTTATTCGATAGAAAATACACCGGAAACTCATTTCTTTTATGCTATAAATATGCAACCTTATGCCATAATATCCCATATAAAGTTGATCACACGCCCTGATTAAACATGAAAAATAACAATTGTAACATGTTAGGTAAATAACTCTAATCCTCTATAATTGTTTTGTGGTAACAAACTCATCTCCAACCATCTCTAATGGTTTACACGCAAAAAGTGATACATTTGATTCAAACATAACACATATTACCCCTTCAAAATAGAATTGTAAATTAAACATTTAAACCAATAAAACATACATCAATTACTTAATATCTCCATGTTGTATCTAAAAGCTCAAAATTCACAAACCAACCATTGACATTTGACAACCATAATAAACTCAAATCTCAATGCTTTACACAAGATTTCATAACCATCCAAAAATATCTTATCATCCATTGACAACATTGATACGTGTAACAAAATTGATTTAATAATAATGTCATAAGTCTATGATAATGTATGTCCACGGATCATCCCTTGACAACATTGGTAAGTGTAAAAAAATTATTAGGTTCATGAATAATCGTGTAACCTCAGACAAAGTTATTTGCAAACTATGGAATATAAACTATAAACAGACTTTTTCTTTCAACTGACTGAATAATTATCTCTACTACATTTAGAATTTAGAATTGGTTGTCATCCTTTATTCCAACCATTTAATAAAAAAGAAACCTTATTATTTCTTTTTTACCATTGCCACCGTCATATATCATATGTCACGTTATTTATTATTTAATTTTATCTACACAATTTATTAATAAGTAATAACCCATAGAATATAATTGAATTAATTGTAACACCAATTGGTTGATACATGTAGAGTTAGAAGCAATGTTTTGAAACCCGGACCGGGACCCGGTATGTAAGCCGGTCTGGTTCGTATAATAAAACCATTTTCTAACAATTCGGCCGGTTTTCCGGTTTAAGTTTCGACCAGAACCGGTGGACCGCGGGCTCAACCGGCCAAACCGTTTTTTTAATAAATCAAAAATTAGTTACGTGAACTAGGATTCGAACCTAGGCTTGGAGCGAGATGAAAGTCTTAATACATAGAACACAAACCATCCAACTAGTCTATTTTGATGTCTTTATGAATGAAAAATATCTCATATATATTGAAAACACATATTGTATTGTAAGTAGACAATGGAAATTAACTTAAAAATGGAAATAAATCACATGTATATTAATGCATGTTCAACAGAATCTTGACAAAATATTAAACAATGAAATTAACCAAAAAAGAAAATCTTTAGATTATATATATATACTAGTTTTTATCCCCTGAGGGTTGTTTTATATTATTTGTTTTTAATATTTATTTATGCTTTGAATTTTTATTTTTTTATTGTATGAAAGTTAATAATATACATATGGTTTGATGATATATTGTATCACAAATAAATGAGATGTTATAACCCGGTTTAAAAGCTATATGGGTTTGATGATATGAGACCCAAGACCCGTTTATTTTTTTTACTATAAAATTGGGACCCGTTTATTTTTTTTTACTATAAAATTGGTTTTTTAATTATAAATTATATATATATATATATTTTTAAATAAATAATATATTAATTTTTAGTATATCCTTACTTTATAAGATTTTTATATCAAATATTTGGTGAGATTAGTTTTTAATTTAATGAGATGTTATAACCCGTTTAAGGATTATCTGGGTTTGATAAGACATATACCCGTAAATTACGGTCAAATGCATGAGAAGCCTGCATTTAAAAATAAATCAAATCTTGTGACTCCAAAAAAAGGGGGAGCGACCAAATCGCGACACGTAGAATCTTTATGTTTTCATTTATATCTATATATATATATATGATCAGGATCATGAGAGAACTTTTTTGAAATTGAGAACTATGAGAACCATTTTGGACCACAAAAAACCCAAAAATAAAAAAATTCATAAAATAAAAAAAAACACAAAAATCAAAAAAATAAAAAAAACCAAAATTCTTATTTTATCATCCTGATTTCATAAAAAACGAAACAAAAACTCGGTTTAGCTAAATTATATACACATATGTATAATATATACATATATGTACATTTACATGTTTTTTTACACATGTGTATAATTTAAGATAAATGATATTGTACATATGTGTATATTACGTAACTAAAGATTATATAAAATTATACATATGTGTATAATACGACGCTTTTTTTAATGAAACCGGAATGAAATATAAGAATTTTGGTTTTTTTTTACTTTTTTAAAAATTTTATTATTTTTTGTTTTATGATTTTTTAAATATTTTTTAAAGGTGTTTTTAGTGGTCTAAAATGGTTATCAAAGTTCTCAATTTGCAAAGGGTTCTTTTAGGATCCTTAACATATATATATATTGTGTGTGTGTGTGTTTGTTTAAGTTCAAGAGAGAAATGATATTAGTGCGCGAAATGCGAGAAATGAATATGAGCCACTAGTTTTATTTTAGGTTTCAAATATTTAAAAATAAATAAAAAAGGATGCAAATGCAACAATAAATGCACTTTTTCTTTCAAATTAATACAACTAATTTAACCATAATAAATCTCTTTCTAATTAATATATCTAACTAATTTAAGGCTATATGGTATGGATATCATTTTGCTTCTTGTTTTAAAGTGCCACGTCAGCGCCACATAATTCATCACTCTATTATATTATCTTTCACAATATCATGGAAATTGTCACCAATTCACCACTTCCCCTTTTTAAATAAAATGACTAAAATTAAATTAATATAACAAAAATTATTTAAATATAACAAATTAATAAAATTATACTACTTTCATTAAATTAATCAAACATAAAATTGGGCTTTAAGACCTAAATTAGGGCTTTAAGAAAAACAGGCTTTTAAAATAGTTAAGAGTGGCCCAAATTCTAAAATTGGACTTAAAAAATAAAACCCTAAAATAGTGTACAATATTTCTCTAATCCTCTTTCTTCATTCTCTGTTCTCTACTTCTCTGCAACACATTCTTCATCTTCTTTTTTTATTTTTTTTTCACTTAAAATAAATACAATGAAGAGGATATTGAAAAGGTGAGTTTTTTTAATTAAAAAAGTGAATGTTGAGCGGCGATTTCTCTACCAAAAACTCCCCGCTGGGCGGCACCAACAACGCCGGGGCGGTGTATACCGCCGGCACCGCCCGCCACCTCAGCATTTCGGCGGTAAAACGGTTTCCACACCATATAGTCTAACTATAATAATTAAAAAGATAAAATCACTACTTTAGTTTTATTTTTTATTTACACATTCTTCATTTTATTCAACATAAATACCATTTATTCATATAATAAAATTTATTTATATTAAAAAAATAATTTCCACTCAATTTATTAGCATATATCAACGTGTTTTTTAACACTAAATATCAAAACATAATATATTTTTTTTTCAACTGGTATGCCTATAAAAATTATTGTCATAAATAATAATAAAAAATATCATACAAATGTGTCCATTAAATACCCACACTTGTTCGAGTAAATCAATCTCGAGAACGAGATTTGTTTCAAGGTGGGAAGGATGTAACACTGTGAAAATTTCGAGTTCAAAAGTATTAAATTTTCAAAGTCTAGTGACTAAAATTGCCAAAATCCAAACTTGAGGGTTGAAAATGAAAATTTGATTTTCCTGACCCATCGCGCTACGCGATGAGTCAGAGGAGAACCCCATCGCGTATCGCGATGGGGTACCTAACACATTGTGACAGGTGTGCCACGTGGCACACGGTGGCACTAGGTGCTGCCACGTGGCAACACTGCCGCCACGTGTAGCGGCGCCTGCCACGTGTCGACACGTGGCAGGTCTATACCGTTGCGTCATCAGGCCTATATCGCGGTACGCGATAGGCCTGCCCAAGGATCTATCGCGTAGCGCGATGGGACACCAAGTTTCGCCTATAAATAGCAAGGTCCGGGTTTCATTCTTGGCATCCCACAACTCAGCTCTTTTACCTCTCTCTAACATCTCTCTACAATACCACAATCGTATATTCGATTTACCTCGATAAACGTGCCATATTTCCTCGTTAAGCGTGTCCCGAACCTTCAATTGTATACCGACGTTTCCTTAATAAAGTTTTGCCACCCTCCACCCACATACCAAGAAGGTGTTGTTGAAATGGCAATGAGTCTCGATAAGAGTGTTAACGAGTATTGAAGTTTGGTGTACTTGTTTGACGATCGAGAAGTAAAGCGGCGTCGGAATGCTGCTCAAGTCCCTAGGATTCCGGTACGCCACTAAGGTTATTTAATATAATATAATATTATATTCAAGGCTTAGGCCTAAAGTTGAGGATATACTCGATACCTCGATAAAAGAAAAGAAATGCAAACATAACAAAGAAAAGAATAAATAAATGATATGTTAAGATAAACATATATATGTGTGTGTAAGTATATATGTACATATTATTTGTTATGAATTTATTATTTATTGAATAATGAGTATTCGTAAATAATAAAAGAAAATATTACGTTTCTTGGAGAAGAAGAAACGTCGGGTTTTGAATATAAACTAAAGGTTTATAATTTACTTTTAAACCAGAGGTTTTCAAGTAAATAAGAATTAAACTAAAGGTTCAATCAAGGATTGAGATATAAGACTAAAGGTCTTAAGCCGGATCGTGTATCCGACTAACAAATATTTATACTCGTAACTATAGGTTCAAGATAAAGAAAAGGGAAAGACCCTTGGACGGTGAGTGAAGCCGATCCTAAAGAGATAAGGTGAATACGCCCCCAAACTTTTAAACTTGTTTTCAAATGAGTCAAACTTGTTAGATGACATTGTTTACAAGGAACTATGTGTTCCTAAAACCATTATAACTATGGGTATAAACCTAGCCCTCAGGCTGTGGTATACGTATGTCTGGATCCTTACATAGGTGGTACTATGCGATGTATGGGCATGATCGCACCACCCTTGGTCGTAGGATGCTCTCCTGCAGGGAGTACGACCGTATGTGTATATTTACGGGTACTTAACTAAGTCGAACACTGCGGTGTTTGCTGAGGTGACCTAGCATAGAGGCTCTAGTTTATAATGTGTTGTTTGACTTTGTTATTCCTAAGCCACGTTGGGCCAAGGCAGGCGTAGTCTCGAGGGGTAATAAAGTAAAAGAAGTTATTTTGCGTCAGCGTGTTCACCAGCATTCGTTACTGACGTATTTTATTACATTTTTGCAGGTGAACAAGATTAGCGCTTGGAAGTGTCGAAGTGCTATAAATATCCGATGGCTCGGATTGTTTTGTAATAACTTAATATGGTGGTTTGTAAATTTATAAACACATAAATATTTTGTAATAACTTTAAACGGGTGTTTTAAAATCCCGTCTTTTGAATGTATATATAAATTACACTTTTGATCCTTAAAGTTTTCTAAGTCTTCCGCAAATAAACGTAACTCTGATTTATTTACAAACACGATACCAACTTATGGGTCGCACTCATAGGCCTTAGATAGGGGTGTAACATTTAATGTATCAGTAAATTATACTTGTGTAAGATAAAAATTCAAGAGACAAAAAATAAGTTATAAAAATAAATGAATTCTTAATATTTTTCAATTATAATAATTTAATTAGTTATATTAATTAAGTAGATAAGTATTATGGTTTATTAGTTATATTAATTGAAGAAAGAGAATGATTAATACTTTCTTTATTTAGCTTTAAGCATTTAAAACTTAAAACAAAACTAGTGGTCCATATTCACTTCTCGCATTTCTTGCAGTAATATCATTTCTTTCTTAAATCATCCCCTATATATATATCAATCAATCAATCATGCCCAGTAAAATCCCACCGACAGCAAAGCTATAAGTAGGGTCTGGGGAGGGTGGGATGTAGGCACACTGTACCTCTATCCAAAGGAATAGAGAGGTGGCTTCCAGAGAGACCCTCGGCTCTAAGTACATGTGAATGAAGCAAAATAAAGGAAATCAAAGTTTAACAGTTATATAAAAACTACTACTAATTATAATAATATTAATAATAAGATCACAGTTTAACAGCTATATAAAAGCTAATAATAATTATAATAATAATAGTAATAATATATGTAAGGGAAATACCATTATGGTATGTGACCTAAATAAGTTAAGTCTAAGCCCTAAGGTATTCAATTCTCTCTAAAAATCCTTAACTTTAATTCTACTTCTCCACGAATTCCTATCCTCAACCATGTCAACGGAGAGGTTTAGGTCTATCAAATCATGCCTAATCCTCTCATCCCAAGTCAATTTCGGTCGTCTTCTACCCCTCCTCCCCTCTATAGTAATGTTTTCTACGGATCTAACAGGATTCGTCGTCTGTCTTCTCTTTACATGTCCAAACCATCTCAATCTCCACTCTCTTATCTTGTTTGCTATGTTCGCCACCCCTAATCTCTCGCGAAACACATCGTTTCTTATTCGGTCTAGCCTTGTGTGCCCACCCATCCAACGTAGCATTCTCATTTCTGCTACCTCCATCTTCCGCACTTGTGCCTTCTTGATGGCCCAACAATCTGTTCCATATAGCATTGCAGGTCTAACTGCCACCCTATAGAATTTTCCCTTTAGTTTAGTCGGGAAACTCTTGTCGCACAATAAACCTGTGGCTGTTTTCCATCTACACCATCCTACCTGAACTCGGTGGGTCACATCACTGTCTAATTCCCCATCGCTCTGTACAAATGATCCTAAATACTTGAACTTCGTTACC
This sequence comes from Bidens hawaiensis, assembly GCF_021521415.1. Lineage (NCBI taxonomy): Eukaryota > Viridiplantae > Streptophyta > Magnoliopsida > Asterales > Asteraceae > Bidens > Bidens hawaiensis. Next base: position 91,094 of record NW_027494106.1, on the reverse strand, counting down.
TGCGGGACCACCTGCCCTTCAATTGTGATCTGTGCGTCTTCATTGTCGTTTAACCCACCAAAATCACAGTGGAGGTACTCCGTCTTAGATCGGCTAATCTTTAAACCTTTTGTCTCTAAGGTTGTTCGCCACTCCTCAAGCCTCATGTTTAGATCTTGTTTTTTCTCAGCAAGTAACACAATATCGTCTGCGAACATCATGCACCACGGGAGAATCCCCTGAATCGACTTTGACAACTCATCCAAGACTACTGCAAAAAGAAACGGGCTCAACGCTGACCCCTGGTGAAGACCTACCTCTACAGGAAAGAAATCAGTATCCCCCACTGGCGCACGGACACTTGTTTCACTCCTGGTATACATATCCATAATTATCTCTATGTATTTCCTGGGCACTCTTCTACCTTCCAAGCACTCCCAGAGCACCTGTCGTGGCACACTGTCGTAGGCCTTTTCTAAGTCAATAAACACCATATGTAGATCACGCTTCTTCTCCCTATACTTTTCCATTAATCTTCTTATAAGGTGTATTGCCTCTGTGGTGGAACGCCCCGGCATGAAGCCAAATTGGTTGACCGTAACCTGAGTTTCTCGTCTAAGTCTAACCTCAATCACTCTTTCCCATAGCTTCATAGTATGACTTAGTAGTTTGATTCCTCGGTAGTTACCACAACATTGGGCGTCTCCTTTGTTCTTATAGATAGGAACTACAACGCTGCTCCTCCACTGGTCTGGAATCTTACCTGATTTGAGAATACTATTGAACAAAGTAGTTAACCACATGACTCCTTCCTCCCCCAGACACTTCCACACCTCGATGGGTATGTTGTCTGGGCCAACCGCCTTAGACCTTCCCATCCTCCTAAGTGCATCCTTCACCTCTTCTCGTGTGATCCGTCGGCAGTAGCAGTTATTCGATTGTTGTCGTTGAAAGTTTATGTTGTCATGTTCTTCTTGGTAAGCTCTCCCATTGTTAAAAAGATTGTGGAAGTAGGTTTGCCATCTTAGCTTGATGTCCTGCTCCTTGACCAGTACATGCCCATCTGTATCCTTTATGAACTTCACCGGTCCTAGATCTTGCCTTCTACGCTCCCTGGCTTTGGCAATCTTAAACATAGCATGTTCCCCCTCTTTTGTTTATAGACTTTCATACATCCGTTTAAAGGCCGCCTTCTTTGCTTCCGCCACTGCCTTCTTCGCCTCTATCTCTGCCGTTTTGTAGTTGTCTCTCAATTTCACTCGCTCCTCCTCGTTCGTGCACCTCATTAGCTCCCTAAAACATCCTTGTTTGTCCCTTATCTTGTCTTGCACTGCGTCATTCCACCACCAAGACTCCTTATGCCCACTTGTCTTTCCTGTTGTGACCCCGAGAGTCTCCTTTGCTACTTGGATGATCTTTGTCTCCATAGCTTCCCATATATGCGTTGAGTCCCCATTTAGTCGAGCCCGCGTATGCAGTAAGGGTTTATCCTTAAACAGTAGGAGATTTTCGTCCTTCAAATTTCCCCATCGAATTCTCGGTGTACCTTTCTTCTCTCGAACAGTCAGCTTATTTCTGAAGGCTATATCTGTCACTAGTAGTCGATGTTGAGTCACAACTGCCTCCCCAGGTATGACTTTGCAGTCCTTCCACCAACGTCGGTCTCATTGCCTCATCAAAAGGTAGTCAATTTGCGTGTGGCGTCCGCCACTGCTAAAAGTGATTAAATGAGAATCTTGTTTCCAAAAATAAGAATTTATAATACCTAGGTCATGTGCCACCGCAAACTCTAGAAGATCTGTTCCGGTCTCATTCCTATCACCAAAACCGAAACCCCCATGTACGGCTTGAAAACCATTGTTAGGCTTACCAATGTGTCCATTAAAATCACCTCCTATGCAAATCCTCTCCCCCCTAGGTATGCCCCCTACCACTGCGTCTAGGCAATCCCAAAATTCTCTCTTTTCCTGATCCCCTAGGCCTACATGAGGCGCGTAGGCGGAGACTACTGCCACTACTTCCTCTCCTAGTACTAATTTCAACACCATAATCCTGTCATTATGTCTTATCACCTCCACCACACTAGTGTGTATTTCCTTAGCCACTAGAAACCCCACTCCATTCCTAGCTCCATCAGACCCCGAGTACCACAACTTATACCCATTACACTCAGCCCCTCTATGTCCTTTCCACTTAGTCTCCTGGAGGCATGCTATCTGAACCCTACGTCTTTTAAGCACATCTACCAATTCTAGCAACTTACCATTTAATGTTCCTACATTCCAAGAAGCCAAACGCAATTTACGCTCCCTATCTTTACTCTTTCCTACACCCCTCGTTTCAGGACATGGTCTCAAGTAATAATCATGGTTCCTACGCTCTATGGTTGCAACTAATCACACAAACACAAGCAATAGAACACCAAATCAATAATAATAATAATAATAGTAACAAAAACTAATAATAATAATAATAGTGTGTAGCAATAACAATAATAGTCAAGAGATCTTAAAATGAAAATAACTCCAAAGATCCGGATCACGTATGTTCTAATGATAATAATAATAATAATAATAATAATAATAATAATACTAATAATAATAATAGTGAGAAATGAACGAGTATACCGTGAAGATGATGCAGCCAGGTTACAAGAAGCTCACTCTTTTGCTTCAGCGTCGTGGCGGCAGCTTGTGTTAATGCGGAATAAGAAGAGCAGCCAGCAGCTTGCGAAAGGTCGGCAGCGTGAGAACGGTGTGTTGAATAAGCAGAGCAGCCAGCAGCGTTGTGTGGTAAAAATAGAAGATGATGCAGCGGTGGACGTAAGTGCAGCAGATACCTACGTTGGTTGGCGGCGGAGCTCCGGCGCAAATCACCTCGGTAACGAGTATTAGCCTTACGAATCGAAGATCTGTAGTTCAATTGAAGCTAAAGAAGCTGAATAAACGTGAAACTGAAAACTGAAAACCCTAGGTAATACGATTGAGGCGAAAAGAGGGATCTGAAACTGAAAACCCTAGGTAATTCTTGCTGATACTGCAAACCCTAGGTAATTCTTGCTGGTGAATACGAATCGCCGGAAAAGTGATTCTTGCTGATACTGAAGGAACCAAAACCCAAACCCGACCCGGAAACGGGGTCGCCGGAAAAGTAAAGGCGGCGGTGGTGGTTAGAAGAAGAAGAAGAAAGTAAGAGCGGTTCTCTCTTGAGTAAAGGCGGCGGTGGTGGTTGATACGGTGATCTTAAATGCACCTCAACATACAACTTTTTTCTTGATGATCCGACTTATATATCCCCTATATATATATATATATATATATACACACACACATAGGGTAAGGATCCTAAGAGAACCCTTTGCAAATTGAGAACTTTGAAAACCATTTTGGACCACTAAAAACACCTTTAAAAAAATATTTAAAAAAAATCATAAAACAAAAAATAATAAAAATTTTAAAAAAGTAAAAAAACCAAAATTCTTTTATTTCATTCCGGTTTCATTAAAAAAACAGAAAAAAAAACGTTGTATTATACACATATGTATAATTTTATTTAATCTTTAGTTACGTAATATACACATATGTACAACATCATATATCTTAAATTATACACATGTGTACAAAAAACATGTAAATGTACATATATGTATGTATTATACATATGTGTATATAATTTAGCTAAACCGAGTTTTTTTTATTTATTTTTATGAAACCGGGATGATAAATTAAGAATTTTGGTTTTTTTACTTTTTTGATTTTTGTGTTTTATTTTATTTTATGATTTTTTTTATTTTTGGGTTTTTTGTGGTAAAAAATGGTTCTCATAGTTCTTAATTTCAAAAAGGTTCTCTCATGATCCTGATCCTATATATATATATATATATATATATATATATATATATATATATATATATATATATATATTATATTACGTCATCCGGGTCAAACACCGGTCCGCGTTACCGGGTCGGTCCGTTCGTTGACCCGGCAAGGCTTCCGAATCGATGTTTGGACCGGGCCTGAAAACATTTGTTAGAAGGATTGAACCGATACTTTTTTTCCAACCATCGCCATAATCTCTTCCCCATTTGCTTCATATCTATAATCCCCCACCCCACCCACTTTTAATATAATTTCTTTATTTATTTTCAAATTGCCAATGTTAATGTCCTGTTTTACAGAAATCAAACACATTCATAAAAGATTTAGCATCGTCATATGCTTTATGAAATATATTCATTACAAACCTATTTTTCAACCTTTTTAAAATACCTTGATTTTAATTCTAATGCTAATCATTATTTAAAATAGAATCGGATGGAAAACAATGACTCTCATTTTACCTCGTTTCAAATAAAAGTGCATACCATTTGGTTTTAACTTTTAATATATGCATGTTTTTTATTAAGGCCATTGCTTACTGGGTGAGAAATGGGGACGAACTCGATTTTTGTGGAGAACACCGCCCTCGGGCGAATTTGGGGCGAAAAGGGGCGGGGTCGAGGTAGATTTGTCGCCGGAAGGAAGAAAAAAAATATTATTATATTAAACTAGCCGTTGGACAATGGCCAAAAAAAAGTTTAATTAAAACTATATATATATATATAGGGGAAGGTTCATGTACATTTTGATCTTAACATGAGTACGTAGGAAATAATACTAATTTATTTAAAAATATGAACGTAAAAAACAATACCAACTACAATACTATTGTACATAAACAATGACTTATAATAACAAAGAAAAGAACCTAAAAACTACAACAAAAGAATCAAAATCAAGAACAAAATAATAACCACATATACCAGCAAATACTTATAACAGCAAAAGAAAACATCTAATAATAACAACAAAATATAAATAAGCAAATACTTATAACGTCTCATAATCGAAAAAGAGCAAATACAAACAAAAAATAGCAGCAAACACCTATAAAAGTAAACCTAATCATAACAACAAATTGGTTCTCACCGTTTTCATGTTAAGAATAAAATGTATTTGATCATGTTTCTATATATATATATATATATATATATATATATATATATTATGGGGAAAGTGAATATGGGGCTGTTAAGCATCTAAGCTTACATGCGAAACCATCAAAACTACGTAGTTTTGATTAAAAGTTTCTAAAAACTTTATTTTTTTTTCCTTTTTGATTATATTTCCTCTCCACTAATTTAGAAAACTTACATTAAACCCAAATTTATAATTCATTCTCTCCCTGAAAACAATTAGAAATAAAGCCCTAGATTAGTTCAACGAGATCAGAATGAAGATCAAATAAGGGAGTGGCTGAATATAAATGCCTGTGCATCATTCATATTGAAACCATTGTTCAAACTGAAAAATAATAGAAGAGTTTAAAGTCAAATCATCAAATGGTTACTTTTCGGATGAAACAGTGGAAAATAATTCAATTGAAAACATAGAATTATAATTTGCTATACAGGAAATAAATTTCTAACACCGTAGCAGCCACTCGTCAATAATTTAGTGTAAATTAATGGAAAGGGAAGAGAATCATGAAAGAAAGAGAAAAAAAAGCACTTTTTTTAGAATCTTTTAATCAAAACTACGTAGTTTTGATGGTTTCACATGCAAACTTAGATGCTTAACAGCCTCATATTCACTTTTCACATATATTATATTATATTATATATATTATAATATAGATAGGCATCCTTCCATCTTCCATTTTTCTCTATCTGAGACGCCGGATTATTTATGATACCTCCACCGCTGGCCAACTCAAGTATGCTTTTAACAATTTTCCTCTGGTGAACTTCTTCAATTACTCCTTTCACAACTGGCGACTTAAATTGAACAATTGATTGTGTCCATCTGAATCCCTCATTGAAGCCATGAAACTGACGGTTCCTTTTAATTCTAATAACAGTTTCTAATAGAATTCCTTTATATTAAAAACCCTAAAATCTTATCCACCGTTGTCGACCTTATCAATCTGATCCTTTAGCTCTGGTAACCATTCATTCCTGGGCGTTCAATAATCATTATGTGCAATCAATTTCAGTTTAGGTACGAGGGACGTTTATTTGCCGACCTTGGCAATCAATTATCACTTACCTCTTAAGCATCCACAACCTTCAATTTCTTTGATTTATTTTGTGTTATTATTATTAGTATCTAATATATATAGATAGATGAATTCCTCTACCACCCAACGCATGTGTCATCTTCAATAGGCTTCAGATACTTTGATCTCGACTCACATGTATGTTTTGAAATTGTTGCTTTGAAACTGTAAATTTGAAGTCAATTAAGTGAAACCTAAGATTCTATTGTCATGCAAAACAAAATTGGGCTCCTTGCTGATTGTTGTTAATAGATAGGCCTAATTTCTCAATTTGAGTTTTAAGTTGTAATGTAGTCAGGAAAAGAGTAATTTGAACCTAGACCATACTGATTTTGATTTTCAGTTTATGAAAATTCATTTTGTAGTTGAATAATTTATATATATAAAAATTTTCCCAAGGTTATGGATATTCTTGGGTCGAGTCTTTGGGATGTCTGGTAAAGTTCATACCATGGATTTAAATGGGCTCGAAGTATTACAATATGGAAGATCGTGAGAATTTTGCAATGAAGATATAGTTTGGTCTTTATGGGATTGCGAATGGTGGCAGGGTTTATATAGGTAACTATTGTTAATTCATATTCTATCTTATTCCATGTGTTCATTGAAGATATAGTTTGGTCTTATGGTGTTGGGTCTCATTTGACTATCTTTCTGGTTGTATCTTACTTGGGCGAGTACAAATTTTTGCTCGTGTATGTGTATGTTTACTTTTTTTTTTTACATTTTAGTAAACTAATATAATAATAGATTTGTTGATGAGCCTTTTATTTTAAATTAATCTTATCACTTTCAAATTGATATTATTATACATGTGGTTATAAAATATTAAGAAAGTATATAAGTTATGTAATGTAGTAATTCTATCACTTTTAGTGAACCCCTCACGTACTTGCCATTTCTTTTTGTCAATTTTCTAAAATGAGAAAAGTTTGACTGAAAATTCAAAATACACTTTTTTTCTAGAGGTGTCAGGTGTTTTTGTCATTTTGAGTTTAATTTACTGTTTATAAATAAAATTCTTGTACATTCACAATGAATCCATCACAGGAATAACACCTATATCATACGACATCGGCCGTTGATGGATAGTAGGGACTAAAACTCAGGTGAAATATGGGCAAATAAAGGTTCTAATCCAAACCTTTGTGTAGATTTTAATCCTAATCCTAAGAAAATAACATACTTCCTATTTGTAGATTTTTTTGATTTCTTTTCGTATACACAAATTGGGTACATATATAATGAGCTGATATTACACAATCAAAATGAATCTAACATAGTTGTGACGCTTTATCCAACATTCCAACCCACCTATTTTAAAACATCTTAGAGTCATGTCTTGTTCAAAATTAAATAATTAAATCAAACTCTAATAAAAATCCTTTTGCTTCTTATTCAACTATATTAATCATTTTTCATTTACACGACCCATCAATCTAATCAAGCCCGATCAAATGCCCGTCAAGTCCCCGCCGCAACGCGCGGGCACTTGTAGTAGTAGTAGTGTGTATATATATATATATATATTGTAAAGGTCGATGGCACTCATAATTTGTTACGGTGCTACCTCGACAGATTTTGAAACGTGTCGTACAAGTTCTTAAAGCGTTAATGTTGATACTTTCTCATTGTTCGTTTTGGTTCTGACTACTCCATATTTCCACAAACTTTTCTTCAATCTGGTTCTTCTCTCCACATATTATCACCATAGTCTTTGATGTCTGCCTTTTAGTTAATATAAAATAAACTTTTTTATTATAATAATAAAAATATAAATGTGCAGTAATTATCTCATAGTACCCAGGGCAATGACGTGTATGCAATTTGCATAGCCACAACTGTTAAGTATTAGAGTCATGTTAAGATGGTGTTTGGTATGCAGAAATAATGTGAAGAATAAAATGGGTCATTGTGAGGAAATGAAACGCGATTTTGGTTGGTTAATGGAACATAATCAACGATTACCCAAGAAATCTCATTCCATCAAAATCATTCCCCCCCGATCGCCTTCTTCTTTGTTTCCCCCATTCCATTCCCCTTTCACTCTATTCTAAACAATACACCACCACCACCACCTCAGTCGTTGCCACCACCCGACCACCATCGCCACCACTATCGCCACCAACACCTGACCACCGTAACCACCTAACTGCCTGACCACCATCACCTGACGGCTTGGTTATGAGCAAGCATATAAGGCTCATTTATGAGAAAGTATAGATGACTCGGTTTATGAGCAAGCACAGAAAGTTTCGTTATGAGCAAAGCATAGATGACATAGAAACAAGTAAATAATGAAATGTAAAGAATGAATGCGTAATGTTAAGTTATGTAAGAATGTTTGTAAGTTGTAATGAATTATGACTTATATTGATTGTTGAAGAATAACCTAATGATTAATGATTATGTAAACTAGAAATCACCCAGCGTGTAGCTGACTTCTAGTATGTGTGCAGGTATTGTAGATGACGTGACAAGCTTGAAGTGTGTACGAGACTATCCTTGTTGAAGATTAGATTATAAAGTTAAATGTAAAGTTTTAGTTTCCGTTGCAATTTGTAATTGTTAATATGATGTTAGACAGCGTTCATGAATAATTCCAACTAAAGTAGGGTGCCCAGGTTTAGGGCCTTACAAATGTTGTCTAAAACCATATACGTCGTACCTTGTAATTTTGCTTTAACGATGTGTGACAGAATAGTTGAATACCTCTTCGCCACATTTTATATTAAAAACACAGTTCTGCAAAAATGGAATCGAATGCATTAAAGTCCATTTATGTATTTTGATATGAAAAATGCTGACGAGATTTGATTAATTAAATCTAGAGAAGATAATGGTTTTTTAGAGTATCTTTTTACTAACAATCACGTTATTATCCCTTAACTTGTCCTTGGTACTTCTTTGTATTTACATACACACGTCGTTGCCTTTGAAGGTTTCTTTGTTTGTTTATAGAGCATCCACAACAACAAACATCCACAAAACGCCACATAATAACCACATTAAATTTTACACTTTTCTCAAAAACCTCAACTTTTTATACAACAACAAACCTTACTAAAATATATTATACTTGTATATATATATATAATATATGTATATTTGCATGTGAGAGAGAGAAAGGGGTGGCCCCACAAACATGCCACCTTGTAAGTTTGTTGTAAGTCTACATACACAAACCCGATTTTCATAAACTTGCTCCACAACAAGAGAAGTTTGTCATTCAAGTCCATTCATTTACCATATAGATTCAAACCTAAAAAAGTGAAGCTTGTTTGTTATGAATGCTCTATTATATACCACACATCATGCATACACGCATACCTATGAATATGCATCTCTAATTGTGGATCTCATTTTAAAAATATAATGTAATGGGATATTTTTATATAACTTTATTATTTGATAATTAATGGTTTTTATTATTAGTATTTTACAATGTGGACATCTAGATTTTCGTTCAAATCCTGAAACAACATTTTTTACCTTTTTGTACATTTTTTAGTTTTAGTGAGAACAAGCCATGTAGGCTCAAAAGAAGACAAATTTTCTTTAGCGGCCCATAATAAAAACTATAAGATATGACACAACATTCCACACTCAATCGTAAACCTAATTCTCCTTTCAATAATTTATTAGCATCACAGCCGCCGCCGTCGTCTACAACCCTAAATAGTAACGCTTTGTTGACAATGTTAGAGGAAAGAAACATCATCTCAATGTAAGCATTCTTTAGTTTTTGTTTCGTTACTTTTATTTGTTTAATTATTATTGCAAGGCAAATCCGTTTTGATTCAATCGAACGCTTCCGATTTTTTTAGCGATTATAGCAGGCTTACTTGTAATCAGTTTCATGATGCAGGGTGGCGAAGAACACATAAGCTATAATAACATGTTGATTGTTCATAGCGTTATGGATATGGTAATGCTTCATTTCTACTCCTCTTAGTAGGGATGAGCAAAATTGGTACCGGTACCGATTGGTACCGGTACCGTACCGATCCTGAAATCGGTACCGATTTGGTACCGTCGGTACCGAATCGGTACCATGGTTTTAAGTTTCGGGATCGGTACGGTACCGGTATTTCCCGATTTTTTACCCTCGGTACCGGTACTATCCCGGTACCGAACCGAATATTTCGGTACCGGTACCGGTACCAAGAATTTCCAATTTTCGGGATCGGGAAAATCGGGATCGAGAAAATCGATACCGGTATCATCCCATGCTCATCCCTACCTCTTAGTGTGTTGTTTGGGTGGTTTGTTTGTTCATCTCTTCTAAATCATTTTGGCGCTGAAGAGTTTTGCTTCATATTATAAGGATTTTCCATGCTTATTTCATGAACTTGTTTGTCTGTCCTGCAGAATTATGATACATTTGTTTGTAGCTAATGAAATTTAGAAAAGAAAATTACAATTTGAAATCCATATTAACTTGATTATTAAAGAAAGTCCTTTTTAGAACGGCAATCATATAGATACACTTATTTAAATCTCCACCTAAATATACACCATATACATTAATACCCGAGTCATTAAATTTAGTTACCGTGTGTTTTTATAAATCCCAACATCTTCACTCAACTAATGTGGTAAATCATAGATTAAAAATGTGACTTGGATTGGAAGATTTCTTAAAGTTGATAAATCGTTTTTTTTATATTTTGCCAACCTCCATGTTATTCAAAGCATGAAAATTACTTTTAAGTTCTAGCATTATTATATAAGGTCATAGTTTTTGAAATTATTTTTTTGCCAAATTTTAGGTTATTTACAGGTTCTTGGAATAATACTACAGCAAATTTGAGTGGAACACATTTGACGTTAGTATTAAAAGTCCTGCTAACTTATCGTTACTACCTTTCACGTGTAACGTTGAAAACATAATCGACCTGCTGAAAGCAAAAAAAAAAAACAATCTTGACGCAGGTGTTCATAAAGGTTAGTGATATATTACTTTAGTAGAGCATTTAATAACTACTTGTTGATATTAAAATACAATTCAATATTTATTAATGTGTTATGTTTTCGTATCAATTTGTATAGATCAACAAAAAGTAGTGATTACATCGATACATAAGGTAAACAGATAACAAGTTGTGTTGCAGCTAGTTGCTGAATGAGGGCTTTGTAGCAGAAGGGCATAGCTAATGGACCTGGACTTCTTGGACTGTTGACTTCTGGAAGAACTTTATATTAAAACTCTCTGGACCCATTTACTCACCCAGTGAGTTTTGCAAGTTGTTATAACCGAGTATTCTTCAATTGTTGGGAGTATTCGAGATATTTTTTATATTGTTCTTGAGAGTGTTTCATTTAGAGTGTTTCATCATAGATCATTGCAATAACAATAGTGATTTAATCTAATTGTATTGGTTTATATCGGTGGCGCAATCTTCCTTCATATAAGTTTCTTTAAAGATTGTTCTGTATTTGTGTTTTAAGTAATCTCAAGTATGGTTTGTAACACATAGTGACAAATGTTGCACTTCTTATATGATGGTTGGAATGGGCCGCAATGGTGATTGACCATGTTGGTCATCATCACACATTCCAGTCATGTGGTAAGTCAATATATCTCTGCACGCATGGTTAAAGGATACAGCCTTCTAATATGACTTACAACATTCAAATAGACATTCAATGTGTTGTTTATAGTAGTCATACGTGTGCATTTGGCATTGCGCCATGTATCAATCCACAACCACTGAGATAGCATGTAGCGCGTCCTTAAATATGGTCATAAAATGAGCAACGTCTATTAAAAATAGTGTAGCTAGTAGTAGTGGCGGACCCATAAATTTTTTTCATGGGGTGCGGATTTTTTTAAGTGTCATTTAAATATCATTTTATAATTTTTTTTTCCGGTCGGGTCATACTAAAAAATGATAATCAAATTATATTTCATATAATTAACAAAAAGTATGCCAACATCATTACAAATGCATAGCCAATGACATAATTATAAAACTTTAACTGGATGGTCGTAATGTCTGTTATTTTTTTAGCATCATACTATAATAATAACTATTTCACCGACACAAAATAGTTAGATGAAGTAATAACGTAAAAAGGAACAAAACTAAATACACTAAGAAAATACAAATAAATAAACGAAATGCAAAACCAAAGCAAAATAAAAGAATTTATTTAAACTTTTGTTATTATTATTGAATATTTCACATTGAGAAGAAAATTAAATTTGACATGGGATTTGACAAAGGAAAAAAAGAAAAGATATCACCGCACATGCCAATTTCATTGCTTTGAATGGATTAGATTAAAAGATGAAAAACCAACCATACTAACATAAAATACACCAAAAAGCCTCATCATCTTCTTCGCAGCCTCCAACCAGTGACGAGACCAATCGCTTTTAATCGGAGATCTGAACAAAATTTTTCTCTCGAATTTTACAATCGTATGTTGGTAACTTTTTTCAATAATGAATGTACAAAACATGATAATAGAATTGGTCTCTTTTAATATTATTTTAGTTTGTATTTAACGGACGCGATAAGTAATTTTATGTTTTATCTTTTAAAGGGTGCTTATATATTTTTAGAGAAAACTATGATTTGTCTCCCTGTGTAATTTCGTCGGGCGAACCACTAATCCCTAAAAACTAAATTGCGCATGTTGAACCCATTTGTTTTCTCGGTGGGCTACCGTTGACACCTTCCGTCAGTTGACTGTCGTTGACTTGTCATAAAAATGTTGAAATGACCATTTTACCCCTAAACCTTTAATTCAATTTGAAAACAATATCAAAAAATAACATAGAGGCTTGGATTCGAACCCAAGACCTCTGGTTCAACAAACTCAAACACAACTATGTGAGCTAGACCAATCTTTGATATTTTTATAGAATATGAAATATATAATTTCACATTCAACACTTTATCTTCCCTTCTTCATCTTTCCCACTTCATTATCAATTCAAAACCCACTTCATTATCAATTCAAAAATCTATTCTAACCAAACGAGAAAAGTTAGTTTTGAGTTTATCAAATCATTACCCATCTTCTTCCCCACTTCATTTTCCCCTACTTCATTATCAATTCAAAAATATTCAAACCAAACTAGAAAAGTTAACTTTGAGTTTATCAACTCATTACCCATCTTCACACCACCTCTTCGTTGCAACACCATCTCTCAGTCGCACCCCATCACCGTCGTCGCACTCCGTCATTGTCACCGTCACCGTCGTCGCACCACTTCATTGTCACCGCCGTCGAACCCCGTCACCGCCGCCGTCTCCACACCATCTCTCCGTCACGGTGACCTTTCGTTGAATCTAAAAGACAAAAGCTTGTTTTTGTTTAACCTTTTGTATTAAAACGGGGAAAAGGTGGTTGCCGGAAAAAATATCGTTGCCGAAAAATTGGGGAAACAGGACGGAGAAATGTTGTTTGCCGGAAATTGTTATTATTAAAAGTTATTAGTATTTATTATTGTTTTTATTATTATTATTACTATTACTATTATTTATTAAGAGATTACCATAATACCCTTGCCAACTAACGGTTAATGCTTGGTCAACTAACGATAGTTGCTCAGTTCGCCATTATGAAAAACACATGGGTTCAACATGCGCAATTTAGTTTCAGGGGTTAATGGTGCGCCCGACGAAATTACACGGGGATGCAAATCATAGTTTTCTCTATATTATTGCAATAAAATAATAAAACTTGTTATTATTAAAATTAATAAACCAAACAAGGGGATAAATAAAAAGGAATGTACTTTAATACGGATAGTTTGTAAGATTAAATTAATAAGTAAAAGGAAATAATAAACAATCAAATAAATAAAGTTACTTAATTTGACTACTTATGTATGCCAGCTTTTACTTTGGAGTTACTTTTACATAAAAGGTGACTCATCTCTTCGTTTTTGAAGGGGTTTATCAAAGAAAGATGTAGGTTTCTCAACACTCATCAATCATCATCATCATCGAAAAAAAATTCTGATCAATCAAAACTCACTATTTTCTTTTTCTCAATGGTTTCAAAAGTTTAAGGAGGGTGATTGAAAAGTTTTATGAATGGCCCTCGGAATTTTCACGTACGTATAATACTAAAATGGAAAAACTTAAGGTGGGCGGCTGCCCCCTTCGCTGGACTTTAGGCCCGCCCCTGGCTAGTAGAATACTAAAGTTCTACTACTCTCACTTCACTGACTATCAATAAGTGCTATGTATCTCTCAAGATTGTGATGGTACTTTAAAAAACTCTTGAGAATGTTGATCTAGATATTCTGAACCAATCGTATAATCACATGATTTGAAACATCTTCGATATTGTTCAACTCACCGCACTACAAGCCAACCACTCACCCATTCTCTATAAGTTAGGTTAAACTAAACAATTTTGTTTTATTGACACCGAATAAATGGAATTCGTGTCCTTAAATAGACACTGTGATTAGGGCTATTCACGAACCGAGCGGATTGAATTTAAAGAAACGAGCGAAATCTTTATGCTTGAACATGGTTTGGTTTTGAAACCGAACGGCTTGGTTCGGTTTGATTTTGCTTGATTTCGTACAAAGTTTCCAATTTTAAATTTCTAAAACTTCAAAATATCGTTAATTCAAGACTTTCAACTCTAAATTGTCTAAACTTTCATCTTTAAAATGTATAAAACTCATAATTAACAATAAAACATGTACATAAAACGAGTGGCTGTGGTTTAAATTTGAACTTTGAATTCAACACAAAAGAGGGAAATTTTAAAAACTTTAAAAAATAGTATACTTTTAAAAACTTTGAATTCAACATAAAACGAGTGGCTATGGTTTAAATTTGAACTTTGAATTCAACACAAAAGAGGGAAATTTTAAAAACTTTAAAAAATAGTATACTTTTATATATATACATAAAGTTTATATATAAAACTAATATATAAAAATTAATTCGAGCAAAACGAACCGAACCAAACAGAGCGAGGCTTTGCTCGTACTTGGATTGCTTTTAGACCGAACCGAGCCGAACGACTCACTTGCAAACTGAGCCGAAATCGAACGAGCATTTTTCGAGCAAAATTCGAGCGAACGATGAACGAGCGGCGAGCAGTTTGGACAGCCCTAACTGTGATAAAGTATTTGAAAGCATATGAACAATCACTAAAATAGTAAAATGTCCCATTTCAAGTTACAAATAACTTATTCCACACACAAAAAAAGTGTTTCACCATTTTTCAAAAGTGCTCTTGCAAACATTACATGACAAATTCGGGCACTGTAATTTTGGGTCTTCTTACCTCGAGAACAATCAAATCAGTTGCTTGAGTTAGCAATCCCAACCAAATTAAGCATATTACGGTCTTCTTTAAATCTTTCGAGCACTGTACCTTTTAGGCCATCTCGCTTTTCTTGTTGAGCACCCTTTAATACAATCCCCCAACATTCTATCACGTCGGGGTATATATGGTTGTTTCTCGACAGGCACGGGTTATTGAAGGTGGGACCCGTGAAAGTGTGACCATTATCAAAGTTTGATGAAATAAACAGGTTGAAATGACCTGCTCGCCCTCCAAAACCGATGCCATTTGGGATGCTGTCTGAACTGAAATTTACAGCACGCTGCATACAAGAACAAAGATTTTGCAACATAGTCATTTACTCATTTACCAAATAGATGTGTAAACTGTAAACGAACTCAACTTACTAAAAACTCAAATCAAGCAGAGCTTAAAATGAGCTCGATTTAAAGTATAAGCTCGTTTTAAAAAACACAAGCCTGAGTGGGGGTGCACATGAAACCGAAAAACTAACGGTTTAGTTTAATGTTTTCGTAAAAACCAAACTTTCGGTTCGGCTTTACAACAACAACAATCGCACCCAGTAAATCCCCCAAATAGCAAAAGCTATTGGTAGAGTTTGGGAGGGTGTGGTGTACAGACCTTACCTCTATCCATGGTGATAGAGAGGCTGCTTCCAGAGAGACCATCGACTCCAAAGCAGACATCATACAAACATATATGTACCAATAACAAGACATACTGTAAAAACGCTGCATAGTAAATACAACCACATAATCATAGAAACCATGCACACAAAAAAACAAGAAGGCAATCACATGCCAAGTGGATGTAATTATTTATTATGAAAAAACCGAACCAAATTGATGGATATTTTAGCCCAAATGTATGATCGATTAGTTATTTATAACAAAAAGATTTAGACCCAAATTCGTTATTTTGGGGGTAAAAATTCCAGACCAAAATGATAAAACCAAAAAAACGAAATGCTTTCATAAACTTCAAAACCGAAATTTAATTCGGTTTTTGGTACGGTTTGAGCACAAACTCCATGAGCCTAGACGAGCCTATAATTTGTATAAATATAATAAATTTTATTTAAAAATACTTATATATATATATATATAATAACTACACATATATAATAAAGAAAAAATTAACTAAATAATATATATATTACGCTATAAACAAAATATATAAATATAAACAAATACGAATATAACTATATATGTATATAATTAACAAAATAAGAAACAAGCAAAGCCCAAGCCTCACCAAGCTCGTTTATACGCCGTCGCAATAACATTTTTCTCCACTAAGATCATTTTGTTAAAAACATCACCAAAAATATATACTTACCCATTGTATATTGTTGTTAGCACCAGTAGGTCGATAAATCGATGCTTTAGGATATAACTGAAATAAGAAAGATTTCATGTCACCATAAAAGTCAGCATGTCTTTCCCAAGGCTGAGAAGCATAACCTCCGTATACATAACCTTCCTTGTCCTTAATAATCAACACAGTCGGCCCTTCAGCATTTCTGCAAATCAAATAACATAACAGTTTGTGTTTATAAATAAAATTTTGTAAGTTTTGATAGAAATAAACTTGAGCAAGTAAGCTACCCACGAAATATTGCCCAAAAACGTGTTGAAACTTAATCCGTTAAGGGAACTATGATACAAAAGTTTCCATTCACTTAATTCTTGATGTGAAAGCGCTCCTCCTATAAGCCAAGCATATTCTTCCTTTAATAACAGCATATTGTAATCAATGTGTTCTTGGTGGGTCAGATTGGGAACTTGAGAATCTGATAAATGGAATAATTATACATAGCAATGATGACATACTATAATATTAGTAAATATGTTGTTATTGGAAAATAAGTACTTGAAGAAGAGGGCTTTAACAAGCTTGTGAGGAACTTTCTCGCAGATGGAACAAGATGTAACCAGCTTCTGAAATCCTCAAAAGACATACTTTTTTCAGAGTTTCCTTCATTATCTTTTGTAAAATTGGCAGCATCAAGGAATATGCTAACCGGCTTGTGACTGGATACTGAAGATTCATCTTCTTTTTGAGAAGATATAGTATCTAGTATTCCACTTATAACAGCTTCCAAGTCAGACCTGCAAGCCAATGCCGAAAAGCAACGACTGTTTATACCATTGCATGAGAATAATCATAAAAGGACGATAAGACTTGAATCCATTTACCTCATTAAATTGCCATCACCATCAATGTCACATAGTTGATAAAGAAATTCATCAATCTCAATTTTAGTTCCTTTTTCATAAGTTCCCTGAATTGCATTCAAACAATAGGTGATGAAATTCTCTATTAACTACCAAAGTTTGAGCATCACATCGTCGGAAGTTAATAAGTTTATTATACCAAATTAGGCGAAATCTAACTTATAGACTATGGACAAACAGTTATCGAGCAAGAGCTCGAGCCTTGTATGGGAAGCTCGTTTAGGCTCGTCCAACCTTAACAGGCCCTGTACAATTTTGAATTTCACCTATTTTGGGCCTCTGTTTTAATTTCACACTGCATAGCTGAGCTCGAGCTCAAGCCAAGCTTTGGCTTGTTTAAGGTCCTACACGAGCTCGAGCAAAGCTTAGGCTCGTTTAAGGTTTTTCACAGTATCTATATAAAATAATTAAAAATGTCTATAAACTAAGAAAAACATAAACGAGCCAAGCCTGAGCTTGAAAAAATGATTCACGAGCCGAGCTCAGGCTTTAGAAAAAGAGCTTAATACAAGCCAAGCTTGAGCTTGAACTCGAGCTCTCGTAACTCAAAAAGAGCTGACCTCGAGCCTAATGAAGCTTAGGCTCGTCTCATCTACATCTAGTATAATAACAGACACAGATAAAATAACATACTTTAGCAATCACGAGGTCTTCAAATGTGAGTTGCTGATCCTTCCGATTCTGCGTAACTAAATCAAACAGTCTATCTACAAGAGGACCTTTAATTCCAGTATACACCTAACAAAACGTAACGATTTGTAAATAATTAACCGGCATAGGTCTTCCAAAACCTAACAATCAATTAACAGCGAAAACAAGCCGAGCCGCTGGCGAGCTACTCGAGATCGGAACAATAAAAAAACTCGAAACGAGCTGTTTTAGTTATTGAGTCCAGGCTCAAGCCTTGTATGGGAAGTTCGATTAGGCTAGTCGAGCTAGCTTAACGAGCCTTGTGTATATTAAGTTTTACCTCTTTTGGAGTTATATGTTTTAAATTCACACCACACAGCCAAGCTTGAGCTGAGCTGAGCTTTCGCTCGTTTAAGGTACTCGTGAGCTCGAGCGGTTTTTCTCAAAGTACATAAATACGATTAAAAACGCATATAAATTAATTAATAAATAATAAATGAGTCGAGCCGGAGCCTTTAGAAAAAGAACTTGAAACGAGCCAAGCTCGGGTTTACACGGATGAATTAGAGAAGAAATTGAAACCTTGAATACGGAGATGGAGACGTATTTACTGCCGCTTTGCGACTGAGCGGCGAGTGAATCGAACAACGATTTAAGGTCATCCAGCTCCTTCTGAGAGAACAATCTGTAAATTGAATTCAACAAGATGATTATTATTATTATTATTATTATTATAATAAACAATATATAATAAAGTAATAATAAGTTACCTGGTGGCGGAAGTGAAACGAGGATCGGCGGCAGGTGACTGAGCGTTTCCCATATTATTGCCGCCGGTGATTGACGGTTAGGGAAGGTGTCAGTTTATACAACGGACGTTGGTGGCTCATCGGGTTACGAACCGGTGTTTTAAGAGGAAAGTGATTTTTTTAGATCTGAATTTGCTTACGTGTAATGTTGTAATGATAATGATGTGCTGTTGGATGTGTGTTTTGTGCATTGCGGGTTGTACTTTGGTATGAATTTAATACATTTTTTACTTTAAAATCTTTTATTTGGTACAGTTACAGGATTAGTCTTGAGATAATGGGACACATGTAATTTGCATCATCAACTTCTAGATTTTAAACTTTCACACGTATTTCAACCTTCAATTTCATGTTGGTGTTTTCTTTTTCTCTCATTTTTAACATATTTCTCACCTTAAATCCAATAAATCTTACTAAACACCATGTCAGTAGGTGGCCCTTACAAAAGAAAATGGTGGTTTAGAAATATCGAAATTTTAAGGGGTGTTTGGTTCGTGAAATTCGTCATAATTGAATTGGAATTGGATTTTGAATTGAAATTGAAATTCGAAGAATTCATTCATAATATATTTGGTTTACATTAATGTATGGAATTGGAATTTAAAGTTATCTAAAAAGACAAAATTACCTATTAGAATTAAAAATAAATAAATAATATTCAAACTCAAATTTGCCCTCACAAATTCGCATGAACTTCGTCATAATTCCTCCTCCGTCAACGGCTACCATAACCACCAGAACCTCTATCAACTTTGCTCTCAAGAGCCATAAAACCTATGGCGCGATTCGCAAAGAGTTTGACGAAATTGATCGGTAGCTTGTAATGGCGAACTTGACGAGACGTACAAGTTTTTGGCGGCAGAGGTGGAGAGTGTTGTCAGAGGAAAGGTTAGTGGCCGCAGCGTTAACGACGATCAGTTGGATCAGATTTCCAGTGAGAATGAGAATGGGGCTGGATTGAGGAGACGGACTTTTTAATGATTAAGACCATGGTCATTTGGAAATTTCCTTAACATTCCAAAGATTGCTAAAACTTCCCTTCCATTCATCGAAGGATTTAGAATTTCCTTAGGTAAAGTATTTTAATTTAATTACATTCCGACCAATAACAACCAAAATATGTTGAAAGAATTTAATGAATATGCTTAGTTAATTCTATATATATTAAAAACCATATTTTTACACTCACTAAAAAAACTGTTTATCAACTCTTCAATTCTATCCACACATTTGTGTTTGAACTCCTCTTTTCTACCACAACTTTTCACCCTTCACTTGGTACATCTTACTATTTCTATCATTTCAAGCAGTCACATTCATCACTTAAACATACAACTCACAAACCGCTCTACTCGGTCCAACACGCCTCATTCAATCAGGTACCTATCCTCCTTTGTGATGGTAATTCTCTATTAGTCGAAGTCCTTTGTTGTTCACCTTGAACGTCCGTCAATTTATAAAATAAAAGTTAATCAAAATGTCAAACAACTAAGAAAAACTATTGTCATTCTCATTCAACATGAGTTTCACTAATACATATTATGTATTGGGCGATCAATAATTCCAATAGGCCTAGTCAAGTCAACTAATTTTATAACTATCACTTATTATAATAAAAAAAATGTTTAGCTGGGATTTTTATAACAGATGAAACTTTCGGACTAAAGGTATAAATACTATATTAGACAACATTTTTTATTATAATATCCATCATCAAATAGAAAAACAAAATCAATTAACCAGTTTCCGATCAAACACTCTTGCTTGCCACAATACTCATCACGCTCACAACGATTCGATATCACCTGATCTGATTCACACAGTTTAACATCAACTGCAGCTCAGATTCACCGTTCTCAGCGGTAATAATCCTCTTTTTACTCTTTAATTAATTCAACCTCTGTGTATGCGTACCTTACCTACATGGATTAGTAATATTCAGCACACTTTCAGTTATATTATTTGTGTTATAGTTTTCTAAAATGGGATTAATATGATGGCGTATGCTTCTTAGGGCTTGTAGTTCAGATTATTTAACTCCAAATATATAACTTTGCAACTTATTATCGCATACTTCAAGTTAAGTTTTCATCTGCTTCTTAGGGATATTCAAAATTATTTTGAAACTGCTCAATTCGATTGATTTAAACCGTTAATAATTCATTAATGAATATACCAGGGCTTCGTCTAGTTTGTCTTGACTCGAGCAAACTCCCGATTTCTCCCTCGACTTCAAAAATGCTTCCTTGGTGTTTGTGAGTGTATCGGCTACCCGCTCCGTAACAGTTGTCCCATCCTTCACAAAAAATGATATATAACTCCTATGTGCTTACTTACACCTTCCGTGAAACACTGGATTAGTTTATGGTAAACGCGTTATCACGATTATTATCATTGTTGTGATATCACCTGTGTAAATCAAGTCATCGGTCATCCACATAAATATTAACAAACAAACACCTTCATGTGGTTTCTTCTTCATGAACAGTCTATGTTCATTTTTGCTTCTAGTACAGCGCCTTTCGAATCTTAAAACACCTTATGCTCATTGTTTGCTTTCCCTTTTGATGTAGTCTCCGGTTGTTGTACATGTACATCTTCGTCCAAGGTGCCATGCAAAAACGCAGACTTCACGTCCAATTGACAGGCGTTCCAGCCCCGTTGTACTGCTATGGCCACCATTAAATGACTTGTATCCATCTTAGCAATTGTAGCGTATACTTCTATGTAGTTGACACCGTAAACTTGACAATAGTCTTCCGCCACCAAACGGGCCTTGAATTTCTCAACTTCACAAAGCTAATTAAGTTTAGTTTTAGTTTTAGTTTTGTATACCCATTTTACCCCTACACATTTTGCTTCCTTTGGTAGTTCAAACGTCAGATTTCTTTCTATGGATCTGATTTCTTCATCCATGGCAGTTCTCCATATGACACTGTTTATTGCTTCCCGGTATGTTAGAGGATCGCATTTAATATCTTCTATGGCATTTATCTCATCTTCATCTGTAGCTTCCATCTCAGTTACATAGTCGCTTAAGTAAACTGGTGGTCTTCGGTTTCTACCCTCCCTTGCTCCTGAACTACTTGACTTGTTGACACCAATAACAACAGGATCATTTTGTAATTGCTCACCTTCAGTTTCATCACCATTTTCGTATTCATCTTCCGTATCTGTTTTTTCACCAAAATCTTCATTATTACCGCACATTAGTTTTGCTTTAACATCGGCTTCATCAGCTCCCCATTCCCATGTTTAGTTTTCTTTAAAGATTACATCTTTGCTTGCTATATCCTTCTTTGTAAGTGGATTAAGCAGCCTGTATGCTTTTGATTCTTCAGTAACCCTAGTCAAGACACAAAGCACACTTTTATCATCCAACTTAGCGCGCTTTTCTTATGGTATATGAACGTGAGCAAGACATTCCCAAACCTGGAGCTGTTCTACTGTTGGTCTGGTACCACTCCAAGCCTCTTCCGGAAAAACATTATTAAGAGCTTTCGTTGGACAACTATTCAAAACATAGTAAGTCCACACAACTACTTCAGCCCAAAGAGTTTCTAGTGCCCCTTTTGCAGCCAAAGGGTCACCACCATATTCATCACTGTTCTATTCTTGCGCTCGGTAACACCATTCTGTTGTGGGGTGAAGCGTGTGTCAACTGTCTTCGAATACCTTGTTCCTTGCAAAAACTTGCAAAAACGATTAGACATTTTGGAGGTAAACTTCCCTCCTCAATTGGTCCGAAGGCCTTTAATGACTTTAGCGGTCTCAACTTCCCCCTTGCCTTTTCACCTCCGACACGTAGCAAACATCTTGTTTAACATAAGCTGCTAAGCAGTACTGTCAATGGATAGTTTTACTTTGCCTTTACCTCCCGCATTCATCCTTGGCTGTTACCCAGCATACCCAAGTGAGTAAAGGCCAGATCCAAATTGATGAATTTCTCCTTGCTACTAGACATGTGGTTTGAGCATCCTGAGTCTAAGAACCACAAATGACTTCTTTGTGTTTCATCAGACTGTGCCATAAATATCATTTCATCTTCACTGACATCTGCCATCAACATTAATTCCTCATTTCAATAAAAACTGCAAAGTTTGCCTCCTCTGATGGACATTCATACGAAAAATGTCCAAGTTTATGACACCTGTAACATTCAATAGTTTCTTTGTTGATTGATGATCTTCCTCGGCCTCTACCTCTTCCCCTTGAACTTGACCTTCCTCGACCTTGACCACAATTACTTGAACCATCGTCATGATTCACTTTTAATACCTATGATCTCATGATTTTCTATGAAGTAGATGTCATCTGCTTCTTAGGACTTCTAATTTGGATTATTTGACATTGCAAGTAACTATCTCACACGTCCAGTTACGTATTGTGTTAATAATTTGATATGATTTGTTTTTTGCTATAATATCATTAATTCTATAAATATGATGTTATCTGCTTCCTATGGTTTTTAATTTAGATTATTTGACTTTGCAATTAACAATCACACTACGTTTTGTGTTGATTTGATTTTGTTACATGCTATAATCTCATGTAATTGTATGAACATGATGTCATCTGCTTATTATTTGAGTATGCAAGTAACCATCGCACACTTCCAGTTGCATTTTGTATTGATTTGATTTAATTATATGTTATAATCTCACGAATTCGTATGAATATGATGTTATCTGCTTCCTAGGGCTTCTATTCAGATTATTTGACATTGCAAGTAGTCATCGCACACTTCCAGTTACATTATATGATGACATCTGCTTCTTAGGGCTTCTAGTATGGATTATTTGACTTTGCAAGTAACTATTGAGCACTTTCAGTTACATTGTGTTGATTTAAAATAGGTAATATGCTATAATCTTGTGAAATTGTATGAATATGATGGCATCTGCTTCTTAGGGCTTCTAGTTCAGATTGTTTAGCTTTGCAAGTAACCATCATGCACTTCCGGTATCATTTTGTGTTGATTTAATTTAATAAATGCTATAATCTCATGAAGTTGTCTGAATATAATGGCATCTGCTCGTAGGGCTTCTAACATAGATCAAATGACTTTGCAAGTAACCATGCAACACTTCCAATTACGTTTTGTTGATTTGGTTTCGTTATATGCTATAATTTTATGAAATTGTATGAATATGATGTCATCTTCTATCTAGAGCTTCTAGTTCAGATTACTTAACTTTTCAAGCAGCCATCGCAATGCGTTAATAACTTAATATGAAATCATCTATATCTCCTCCTGGATTTATATACCATATCGTAAATAAAACAGTAATTTAGGGAAATAATCAACATTATCCATTTTAAGGGTTCTCTCAACAACTAGACTTCGTAGAATAATATGTTTTGAGATTTTGAATTTTTCTGATTTATGTTCCTAGAATCTTTCTTTTCTTAACAGGAAGTTGTGTCTTGTGATGTCGAGGCCAGTGCTATTGGTTTCATTGCTATTGCTAATGGTGTTCACTTCTCAGTTTGAGTGGAATCAACCCCTTGTAAATGAGATTGAAGCTAGGCCAGTGGCTCTTTCAGAAAAGCAGCAATATATGTTAGAAAGGGAAGAAACTGTCAAAGAGAAGGTAAGGTCCTCTTCCTACGTTATATCCTGGACTCTTGGTTAAGGAAGTGTTTTGTTCTTTGATTTTCCTAGATTAGTGCAGTTTAGGTTTCCCATGAAGTAGTAGCTATCCATAAATATTATAAAAACTGTTGCGGCTGATTGTGAATGTTAATTGTAATGCTCACTTTAGATTTAACCTCACTGCTTCAAGATACATGTGCATATATGAAAATGAAATATAGAATATTAAATGCTAAGTAGTGACTACAAAATGAAATTTTCAAATTGTTGGTCTTTTAATGTACATGCTTCATTGTAATAGCGTGTGATACTGTTTTTCTGCCACTCTGCCACAATTCTAGGTTTTTCTGTTGTATTATTTGGATTTTATGCAAACAAATGTTCTTAAGTTGTAATGATTTAAACTTGGGGACTAAAATTGTAACATGGTTAAACCATAAGAACCATCAATATAATTACTTATAATGAAAAATCACAATTTTGTTTAAAAACACCATGTGTAGGGACTTTTATATGCAAAATATTGTTTAGGGACTTTTGTGAGTAAAATAAGAAAGCACATTGGTTTTTTATGACATTTGCCCTTTTTATTTTAAGTAATATATAAGATTTTAAGAAATATGTAACTTAAATATTTTATCGCATATGTATAATAATCAATAAGTTATTAATGAACAAAATTATTTAGGCCCAAATTTATTATTTTGGCCTTTTTTTCAGCCCAAAATTTTCAAGTTCAAATGGCAAAACCGAAACTAAATGGATCCCAAACTGAAACTGTGCACCCCCCTAGTATGACCGGTGATAATTCCCACCACGCACTAAGATGAGACGTAGTATTTCCTATTTGTTTACTCGGTGGGACACAGACTGTTCTGCTTTAGTTTATTTACCACGAAATCGGTAAATATAAAAAAAATCATATTTCTTTGAAAATTAATAATATTATGAATATGAAATTAATCCTAGTTTTGAGGACAACAAAGATACACATTAAGAAGGAAATATCAAAAGAAAGAATCCTTGTTAAAAAAATTTGTTTTAGTAAATTATCTAGAAAAGCAACAATTTCTCTACAATTCATTCACATTTTTAAATTTAAATATCTAAACCACTTATTAATTATCTTGTGATTGCAGATAATTCTTTCCCAAGAGAAGCAAATTCAGAAACTTAAAACACTTGTGCAGAGTCTAGAACAACAGTTACTGGCATGCAAGGGCAAAGATGACATTCTGAATGACACTTCAGGCTCTTTAACCGAACTACTAACCGATCTAAATCATAACCAGATCATGGAGTGATCAACATTGCTTTCTGTTTGTAAGTAATATTCTGTTTATATTTTCATCACAAACTTCTTGTGATTAATTCCAACTTTAACCTTCTGCATAAACAGGTATCAGTGGAGTAACTTTGAACTATAATAACCATGTACTTTAAAAACAGGTTAGTCATCAACCATAACTCATAAATTGTAATATTAACACTGCATTAATATTAATAGTTGCCAGCATGTTACTCTTGTGTGTATTTAAGAGTTTTACCTGTAACATTCATGCTTCCGTCTATCTTATAAAATTTCTAAATGATGCCCGAAAAGAGTTTACAAGTTTTGAAAGTTAAATGTGTGATGTATCGTATGAACTTATTTACACATCTATCACGAACGCCCACATGTTACCATTAGTATACCAATGCCATCAAGCCATTCAATGAAAGTTCGCCACGTCATCACATTTGGCGGCTTGGCGCTGATCTTACGGCTTAGGGTGCAAAACCAATAAGATTTGGGAAGCATGTCGAGCTATAATTGGTTTTAATACTTTTTAAGAAAGTTAAATCGAATAATATTAAACATGATAGTTTATTTTCTCATTTTTCCCTAAAACATATGAGGTTGATGAATCTAAAGCGACGAAGACTTGTTATATTTATACTTTTAAAATGCGTTTTAGTCAGTATCTCACCACGGTTTGGTTTCCAGTTTTGATTGGTAAGTGGCCGGAAAAAAACAAACCGGAGCATAAATCAACTAATTTGTGGTATGAAAATGTAATTGATCTAGGTTTATATCCAAACAACCTATGACCTATCTATATAAATTATCTGATGATATACGGCCAACGATAAAACAAACTAGCAGCATGATTGTTACAATTATAAAGATAAAAACCGTTGCTAACAATTTGAACTAAAACTGTTCGCACCGTCAAACCGAACCTAACTATATCGGTTATTGACCTTGGCAAAAGGCCTAATTCTTACAAATCGCTCCTATATCATACAAAATTTACGATTCATTTCAAATAGCCATGGGCATTTCACCATTTGGGTATCTGAAAGCAATCTGTTGCCAGATTGCTTTACTTCAGTTGTAGGTGTTAATAGCTTAATAGATATATTGACATCCTCTTTCATTAAAAAAGCATAAGCACTTTGATGAATTGGTCTTCTCATATTGGAAATAGAACCCAGATCTCCTTTATCATATAGTAGATTGCAAGGCTCCCCAATGCTAATGTTAATAAAGTTAGATTTCCTCCCAATGATAAGGATTTGCTTTGCAAGAGATGAGACGGTTTTCAAAAATATCTATCACCGTTCGCCAATTTTTGACAAGGTTTCATATCGGCTCCCTTGGCGAGGCCAAGATAGTTAGAAGGAAAGGAACCTCTTTGGTGATGTAAAAATCTTTGCCACATTATTAGTGGTATCCCTGTCGACTCCAACCCCAAAAGATCTACTTTCGTCAAGTATGACTATTAAACATGAGATTAAAAGAGCACTTGATTAATCTCGGTAAGAAAATTTTGGGTTGACCAGTCTCCGATAATATTTAAGTCATCATCATAAAAGAGATGAGAGTACTAGTCCATTGTTCGGCTTGATGAGATGAAAAATTAGTTCGTTAACTTCATAAGATGTTAAGACACCGAAAATATAAGTAACCACATAAGATATTTATAAAACATAATTAAAGATATTGTAAATATAAATTAAGGCTTTTATTATACAATGGGGCATTAAAAAACTTATGTTGGAAAATGCAACATATTAATTGTTTGGTAAGGTTGCTTGCTCTTAAACATCATCTATTTAAGATTATTTATTGGTGTTTTAATTATCATTTATTATATTACCTATGAAGACAATGTATAACAAAATTAGGTTAAAAAGGTTAGGATTGCATTATTGGTGAGTTGATAATAAAAAAAATAAGTAAATAAATAAATAATGGGAGTTTAAAACAATTGTGTTAAATGAGTTGCTACGTGGGTTGGCGGGTAAAACACAAGAATAAAATTGTAATAATTCAAGACCCATACACGATACGAATTTAAACGAGTTAAAATGAGCATAGCATATTTAACTCAATTTTTTTACACACTAATACTTCAAAATTACAATATACAACCCGAAATATAAAAGTATATGCAAATATCTATTTTGTTTAATATGACAGATTAAATTTTACATAAATAAACAAATTAATTTGTGAACCTGTCAGGCTCACTTAAATACAACACGTGTAGCAGAATGTGTTTGTTGGTTCAATTTGAAATTGGTCCGAACTATTTAAACTTAACGGCTGGTGTCTGGAGGTGGTGGTGTTGATGGTGGTGGTGGCCGAAGGTGGTGGTCAGTGGGGTTGGTGGCGGTAGCGGCCAAAGGTGGATTGTAGTGTTGGTGGCGGTCGGTAGTGGTTATAATGGTGATGGCAGGAGGTGGTGGTACTAGTGGTGGCGATGTTGGCCAATGGTGGTGGTGAATGAGGGGAATGGAATGAAAAAATCATATAAAAGCAAGGGACAGGTTTCTTGTGAAAAATAATAACGAAGAAATGATTTTGGTGTGTTTAAAATGAATGAGACTTCTTTAGAAATAAGTAACTAAATATTATATTTTTATTATCTCATAACGATTCATTATATTCTGTCTATAATTGTAAATTTTCGCATATCAAACACTACCTTAAGGATTTTTTACTAATCCAATTTTATCAACTCATTGTGGGGGAGAAGATACTCAATCCCTCTATAATTATGCATATGATTGCATAGAAAAGAACACTCGTTTGAGTTGAGCATGAAACTTATGTTGAATTTATTAAAATTTTTATATCATTATCGGGTATTCGAATACTTTTAAAAGGATTAAAAGGTGTTACATAATAAAATTTAATACTCTTGTATGTGCAATATTAGACATGTGTAGTGCGTTCATTTCTGTACTTAAATTTTGATCAATGAAGTCTTAACAAATATGTCTCAGACGAAAGTTTTTCTAGTAACCCACTCTAACGAGCCCCATAACTAGATACATTTGTTTTCAACAAGGGGCGGTTTTAATGATTTCTAGTAACATACTCTACCTCTGACCTTGGTTACACCTCTTGATGACTAAGTTTCAAATATATACTGAATTAGTCAAAAACTACCTTTTAATTATCAATCTCTTATTGATTCAGAATTAGATTATCAAATAGTTCCTAAATGTGTTCAAATGGATGAGTCAATATACTATTTTAATTTAATAGGGATCAACGTGAGGTCACGGTTAATTTTTCCTTTTTTTAGCCATTTATATGTTAGTATATTTCCTCAAGTCTCGGATCAATAATCAACACACGAATTAAACGACTAACTCTCGTTTATATTAATCAGAAAATATCACTCTAAAAACTTATTACAAACCCTCAAACCCTAACTCGGTTTGACTCTTGATGAACCCTAACTTGGTTACACCAAACTCACACGCACTGATGTCTAACCATAACTTGGTTTATATAGACTAACCCTAACTTGTTAGCCAAGACATTACCAGATATAATAAAATCTAATTATTGCGTTGGGCCTTACACTTGGGCCAAACAACAATTGACCCAACAATCACCCCCACAATTGTTGTACCCGAGTCACCCGACTCACCCCCTAATTTCCTACTCGAAATTGGCGGGTCTTCAACTTCACGCTTGTCATTATTCTCATGATTCTCCCGAGGCTTTTCATGATTTCTTGCAATGTTCTTTCGGCTTCACTTGGCTAGAAGACACGCTTGCTTCGTTTGATCATTACACATCTTCCCTTGGGTTTGAATCTCTTTCTTGACCGCGCTTTTAACTTCCAAAACACTCTTCTTTGGACTTTGAATTTTGGAACTTGGATCTTTGACTAGAATCTGACTTGTAACCGGCTTGTCTTTTTTCAGTCCAATACTTTGAAGATCCTTACCTGCAAAATTCTTCATTCCAATGATAGCTCGTTTACTAGGTGTTGTTATCTTGAGGCT
The DNA here is from genome assembly GCF_021521415.1 of Bidens hawaiensis. NCBI lineage: Eukaryota > Viridiplantae > Streptophyta > Magnoliopsida > Asterales > Asteraceae > Bidens > Bidens hawaiensis. The sequence goes on along the minus strand of NW_027494106.1, from coordinate 61,161 downwards.
AATCTTGTATAATCGATTCTTGGTCCTTGTCATATTCATCAAAAGCTTACCTGTATCATCTTTAATGATTAGCAAATCATGCTTAATGTGAATCTCGCATCCACCTTCCGTTGCTTGACCAAGACTTATGATATTGCACTGTAGGCTCGGGATATAGTAGACATCTGTCAACTAACGTTGCTCCCCCGATTTTCCTTCAATTAAAACCGACCCTTTTCCCCGAATATCAATACAAGATTCATCTCGGAACTTCACCGTTCCTGTGACTTGTTCATTCAATTCATAAAAATACGCTTTATTACCTGTCATGTGATTCGATGCTCCGTTGTCGAGATACCAAGCATCTTTCTCCATCGGCTCGGTTTCGAAACGCTTTGGAATCACACCATCTTCATTCAGAAAAACCATTTTCTGATCACCTTTAATCATAAATAAACTTGGATCAAAATCATCAATTTTGTTCAAATTAGATTCTTCATTTTTCTTCACACGTTCCGGACACGAAGACGCAAAGTGACCGAACTCATCACAACGGTAACACCGAACCTGTGACATATCCTTCCTTCTCCATTGACGATCCTTTCTTTGACCCGTATACCTTGACCTACGATGTTGACCATCTCGGTTTTCACAACCATCTTGATCCTTATCCTCTCGGTCTTGACCTCCGGTTTCCCAGCCTCTTCCACGTCCCTATGAACTCGGCCAACCCTTACCTCGGCTACCGGACTGATCATTCAACTTGCCTTTGTAATTACTTTCCGACCGATTGAAAAGTAACTGACCTTGTGAATTTGAAGCGCGTTCTCTCCCTCGTAGACGTTCCTCAAACGCCTTAAGTCTTCCAACAATATCTTCAAACCTCATACTATCGAGATCAACCGTTTGCTCGATTGAGGCTACCAAGTTGAAGTATTTGTCTGGAACCGCGTCAAATAACTTTTTCACCAATACATCTTGCTCGAACACGTGACCTAGACTCGTTGCCTTTGAAACCATACTTGTTATCTTTCCTGCAAACTGATCAACGGTCTCGTCTTCCGCCATCTTGAGTTTCTCAAATTCACTTTTCAACGTCAGTAGTCGAGCCTTTTGGACTCGCTCGGCCCCAACAAACCGTGCCTTCGAAGCCGCCCATATTTATCGAGCATTCTTGTATTGAAAAACCTGAAGAAGAATATTACCTTCCATAACTTGGAACAAAAACGACCTTGCCGTTTTATTCTTCTTCGCATCAATAGGCGCACCCTCATTCGGTTGAACAACTTCCCATAACTCTTGATCATCTAAGATCGCTTCCACCACAATCGCTCATGTGATGTAATTAGTTCCATTCAGCTTTGGAACCTGCAACGATATCCCCCCACTCGCTTTGGGTTGGATTATTGACGCTTCTTTGTCACCTGCCATTGACGTCGTCGAACACCCTTGCTCCACTTTGTTGGAACAAACACAAACACCTTAGTCCCGAAAAACTTTTCAGAACCAAACCCGTTTACTCGCAACAAATAAATCAACTCTTGGTTAAACCTAACTCTTTTAACCCACTAAAATACGATCAAAATAAAAAAACTAACAATAGTAGTAAAACCAACTTGTTTAACCTATATAATAAAAACTTAAACTTGTAGCCTTCTTCTTTAATAAGAACCACCAAGTCTACGAAATCAAATCACACAACAAATTTGTTGTATTTTTTTTTCCTTTCGTTTTCTCTTTTGAACTAGCCTTGAGAAAAAAAACAAAACAAAACCCGCTGTTGACTTTTTCTTATTTGATATGAAACCAAACAAAACTCCACGTGGTTTTTAACTTACGATCAAAATTCCGATTTCGGATCTGCTACGTGTTTTTTCTATCGCTTCCTTCGGACAAGAAAGAACCACCGTCACATGTCCGACTAACCTGCTTTAACAAAAACACATTCTGATTCAGAAACCCAACTCGGCTCCATTATGCGCCGATGATAGCTTCTTCTCAAGCCACCACTCACGCCTAATGATTATCGATTTCTTGAACTTGGCTCTGATACCAATTCAAGTCCCGGATCGATAATCAACACATGAATTAAACAACTAACTCCCGTTTATATTAATCAGAAAATATCACTCTAAAAACTGATTACAAACCCTCAAACCCTAACTCGGTTTGACTCTTGATGAACCCTAACTCGGTTACACCAAACTCACACGCCATAATGTCTAACTATAACTCGGTTTATATAGACTAACCCTAACTTGTTAGCCAAGACATTACCAGATATAATAAAACCTAATTATTGCGTTGGGCCTTACACTTGGGCCAAACAACAATTGACCCAACATTTCCTTGGTTAAATATTATTATAAAAACTTTATTGTTAATTTAATAGTGTTAATTTTAAATATAGTAACTTACTATGCATTAACACCATTTGAAAGTATCTCTACCGGTTTCAACACGTTTAATATGTTTCATATTAACCCGACGTTTTGAAATACATATTCATTTCAAACACCGTAGCAAATCAACACAAAACGAATGTTTTTAATAGAGGGATCGATAACTTTGAACATCTTTGTTGATATATTAAAAGAAATTAAAGACCATAGTACATAATAATAAGTGTATTGGGTAGGAGGCACTTGAATGAATTCATAATTGCTAAGCCAGAAAGGGATTTATTTCTTGAGGGGGTCCTTTTGATGGAGTTTGGTTGGCACTTAAAATTGAATCTCTTATGGTGTGTTTAAATGCATTTAAATCTTCAATGTGTGGGGAGGTTGAGAGATTAACTGTAAGTTACATGAATGAAGTCCCATATGAATTCCTTGTATGAGAATGGTTCTTTCCACCTTGTTTTACCATTTGTACCCTTTTTACAACTTTATATCCATAGTTTATGAAGAAAAAAAAAGGTTTGGAAAATCATGTGTTAATCCTTTCTAACATATTCGGCAAGTAGGTGGCCGGTTTCAAACCACTAAACCTTTTTATCGAAACCAAATTGTTAGGTTAAGACAAAGACTGGATAAATGCATGATGGGTAAGACTTTAAAACATTGATATAGCTATGAAAAGATATGATCATTTGATTGTCATACGTTCAACGATAGCTATTACAAATATCATAGAATGATCGGCTAGAGTTGTGTTGGTTCTTAATTGGGAATAATCAAGATAATTACATCTAGGTATGGTAAGAAAACGACCTGTTTATGGTGTCCTATTTACATATGGATTGTAATATATGTGTTGTGTGTCTGATTTTAAGTTACAATATAGTAACACCATACATGGCAATGCAAATCAACCAAGCACATGTCAAAACAACCTTGTATAGTAAATGTTAGCTTATTGATATCTTTTAGTTTGATAACGACTTAAACTAAGGTAAAGCTACCTAAATCATAAAAAGTTGTGTCCAAGGCATTAAGATTACATACATTTGTAAAGAATACACGTTTTAAACGAACCCATATGTAATTTAGATGTCCTTGCCTCGAAAGCGTATAGGTGGCATCCTTTCAACAAACGTCCCATTGCCGCAAGGTGCTTGCGGGCATTTTTAAGGATGCATACTATCAGGATCTGCAAACACAAAATCCGAGCAAAAACACATAAACAATGGTATTATTTATTGAGTGAACGATTACAAATAAATAGACACTTTGTAACTTAACAAACAAGAAAAGAAAACTCAAAGCTTCAACTTAAACCGGACCCAAACAAGTCCTACTAAGCCCAACAAATACCTGGTGAAGGATGTCCACAAGTGGGGTCAGGTGGACATAGTTTCTGTAAAGGGAAACATATCACACATACGATCTTGTAGATTACACTCCACATAAATACGAGTAGATAAACACTCAAAAAGAAATAAGATAAATAAAAGTAGATAAATTTTCAGAATTTTAAGATGTATGAAATGATCTAAAAAATAAGTCAAATATCATACTTAATAGACTTTATACAAATATTATTAATTGTTAATACCAAATCTTTTTAACATATTAATGAAATTAGGTTTAGTCTTTATAACAATTAGGTTGACGTTTTGTTATATACCTGCTTCAACTGCCAAAATTAAATATTTTTTTTTTTTGAATTTCTTCAACATGTTAATATGCACATTTCAATTGTATAAACTTCAATTCAACTTTGTTTGCGTTGTTATTAAAAGGAATCTTAATATTTATAAGCACTAGTGCTTTGGTCCGTGAACGATGAGAGGAATTGAGCCATGTAAGCTAATGCTTGCGGGAGCACCACGTCGGTTTAGCGTGATGGGTTCATGAGCAACATCCTATCAGAACGCTCCTGATTTTATTTTATTTTTCAATTTATAGAGCCATTTAACCTTTTCACAATGGCTAGAAGTACAAAGAAATTATGTTTTTAAAATCACTTATAAATACCCAAAAAAAAACTTTTGTTTGTTTTACAAAAAAAAAATATTTTCAATAATTGATTCATCATCATCATCATCATCATCATCATCATCATCCTTCGAGACTAATGAAGTTTTCATCACAAAATCATAGTCGCGGCCCAGTTTTTAATACAAGCTGAAAGTTCACATCTAAGAACAAAATGAGCTAGTTTTAAACGAGACTTTAAAGCTACTAATGATCATCTAGTACATTACTAATTTTTATGACTATATACCGACGAAAGGTTTAGGTGTTGATTTCGAATGAGCCTACAACTATTCCTACGAATAAATGACGATTTGGAGAGGAGATTGGTAGGTTCCGACAAGAGTGTGATCCTAGAGTTTGGTGGTGTTTACCATTTACAAAAGTGCACATCCATAATTCGTCAAATGACATACAGCTCCAGTATCCTATGGCATTTATTATACTTGAAAATGTCTTAAAAACTTTACATGTAAGTCTTTACTCTTTACAATTATGTAAAGATGCAATTGATCTATATGACAAAAATATTTACAAATCGACATGGAGTGATATTCAACGCCTATATAAGACGTGTATGAAGCCAAACATTGTTTTCCCGGTATGCTTGCTAGTTGGTAGAACCTATTACAAACATTAGAATTGTTCATTCTTCCCTAATGAATGGAAACAATTAGGATTCCAACGTGATAGCAATTAACCAATGAAATACGAATTAATAATTATCATTATCAACATCAGATGTACGTATTATTTGAGGCTAATCTAGAGCTTATGCAACAACTTGCATAACGATCTAGATTTAATATTCATTCATCAACTAAAAAGTTAACTGTTTAATCATCGCTACATATGCGCCTCAACTTTGACTATATTATATAAGACAACATGTTGGATATAAAAGGAAAACCATACTTTTAATAAATTGATCTATCACGTCAAAGTATGGTTGAAGTGTTGAACCTTCTATAAAAAAATAAATATATCACGATTTTAAGAGTTATAATCAAAGAAGCAACTATCCATTTTGAGTAAACAATATTTCATCATGAGGTTTGACATTTAGAAAAACCGTTATGGTTGTTGAAATTTCAATGTGGGAGGCCATCTAACGCTCACCAAGACACCAATAAAATTACTTTTCCTTTAATATTTTCAATATTAAACCGTGTGGCGGATCGAACCAATTAGGGCACTGGCATGGGATCGTGGCTGGATTGGTTTGATGGGTCATACTGATTCTAAAATATTATCTTTCTCTTTCTCAACAAAACTTTTTTTATTTATCAGAATTTGAACAATGACCTATATAAACCACCGAATCAATAATCATTGTTTTGATTTTTGATTATATAGTTATAAATTATAAGGGTTTGGATCAAATATAAAAGAAATTAACGTGCTAATTATGGGAATCAAGTAGAGTAATTATATATACAGGTAGAGTAATTATGTAGTTACATAATAAAGTAATTATGTAATTAATATATGATGTAATTACATAATTACACTACTTGATTATCACAATTAGCACGTTAATTTCATGTATACGTTAACTTTCCCCTAAATTATAATACATCGTTTGCAAATATTTATAATTTTTATTAACACTGAGAGTAATTCATTAACTACGTTCACTCAAATTTCAATGTATTTATGGATTTTCATTTCATAATTTACTTCATTAGGAACGTTCGATCCCTCTCTCTATACATACTACTACGTTAAAAAGTCAATTGTGTAAAAAAAGTATATAAAGTTATTTGAAACGCCACGTGTCACAGTAATAAAAGCATCAACAACGTTGGATCTTTATAAACCGTCATTTAAGACTATAAACGTCACATCATATTTCAAATTGTTCTAAAAACATATATTAGTTAGCTTGTGTATTCTCTAAGGATAAATGAATATGTTGTATTTTTGTCCAGCTTTTTTCTTCTTGTTTTACTTATAGGGTTAGTAATAATACTTTTTGAAACACTAGAATGTTATTCATCTAATAAAATAAAAAAATATTGTAACACGAACGGATATTAGTGGTGAGAATATTAGAGAATTTATATACACTTATGAATAAAAATCACATACGGTGATGGAGAAATACACTGGTAAAAATTTGGTTTTTTAACGGCTTTAGTGTAACTGGCTGTTGGGGATTTTGAAAGGCTTACGACTCGCATACAACCCTTTCACTCGAATTCAAATCTTAGACCATTGGTGTTTTCCCATATTGTTGGCATATACTTGTTGAAAACGAACTGAAACCCACTATGAGGTTCCTACAAAATTTACACCACACATACATGGTTCGAACCCTGATAAATTTCTTCTTGTCTCACACTTAACCCAACTAGCATTTGCTAACTGAGCCAAGTAAGGTGTATACATATTGATATTTTCTTATTTACTTTGTTCTTTGCTCTTTAATTTGCTTGTTTGTATGTTTGAACCTTGCTTCTTGTTGAGCTTCTTGTGTCTTGTAAGTTACCCTTTTTCTTAATGATTTGACATTTCAAAAAATATATATATATGTAGATTTAGAATGCGATTAACTAGCCTTTCTAGTGCCAATTGAGTTGGTAATCTATCAGTAAAGACGAAGTCTTTAAAATACTAAGGGAGTTGAGAGGTCTTGCGTTTAAGTACCCCAGATGACACATGTCCGACATTTAAAAAATTTTTGACCTTTTTAGAAGAAAAAAAATCCTTGACATTGTTTTGTAAATCCATGTGCTATTACGGTAATTCATAATTAGCAATCAATAATCAATGAATGAAGTGCAATATGTCACAACAATTTTCTCTTTCCACCGATATTAGGATTTTTCCAACATTTAATTCATTTATGGTCCCCCTCACCTATGAGTTCCTATTTATATACATGCTCTTTGAAGCTCCAAACCAACATCCCTGTCTCATCCATCTCTCCTCTCCCGAAGGTGCTTTCGATCCGAGGTAAGCGTATCTATGATCAAACCTTATGTTTATAGTAGAGCGAATTTGATCATAAGATTGACTTATGTATGTTTTATTTTCAGGAAAGATAATTATTCGTAAAGTCACGTACATAAGGAGAAATATGAGCAGGAGAAACGGCGGTGAAGGTAGTAGACATCCGAAGGTTGATTTGAAGTTGCATCTTTCACCACCAAGAGTTCATCGACCGATGATTGAATCACAAAACCAATTGGTGTCTCCTACGAGCTCTTGCGTGTCTTCTGAGCTTGTTTGTAATGAAACGATCCCAGAGGCCACGTCTATGATGTTGGTGGGGTGTCCTCGATGCCTTGTGTATATTATGCTTGCGGATGGCTGCCATAAGTGTCCTAAATGCAAAAGCACTGTTTTACTTGACGTAGTTTATGACAACACCAAGAAAACGAATAAAAGTTAGAATGAAACGGTATGAAGAGTTTTAGAAGTTTGTAGGAAATTGAGTTTTATTATTAGCTTTCTTTTGTACTTTCAACTATTATGGGCAATGTCACCTGGTACTTCATGAGAGTTCATGTTGGATACTTGGTACTTCATAAATGGATTCTTAACAATGATACCCTATTTCCATTTACTTTTATTGTTTAGTATTTACTGTGGATTTAAGATAGTAAGCTGACTATGTAAAGTATATTTAAAGATTATGTAGGTACAACCGTACAACTTTTATTGCATTACTTACAAGTTCAACTTTGTTCACCTTGACATCAAAATAAATTGAAATCATCTACTTGTGCTTTAACTTTCAACGTTTTTAAGTTTTAATTCTTGTAAATCTAATATATGTAGCAATTAATAGTTTTTCACCTAAATTTTATTTTGAAATCAACTTTTTTTATATATGATTATCGTATATATAATTTAATGGTATAGTAAGATTTAACTAAGGTGTTTTTCAGCCAATTATTTAAAGTTCAAGTCTCACTTGAGACCACTATTGTAATAAATCATAGCAGATGATTGACTCTATCTGGTAAACTTGGGACGACAAATGAAAACGGTTAAGTTACTAGCTAATGAATTCAGCCCTAAACTTAGTAGTATGGTTTTATGCAAAACCTCATTGAAACCGATCAAAATCATTAAAAAAAACTTGTGTGACAAGTACTTGCCTCCTCCCTATGTCGGTAAGTTGTTTTAAGGACCAGATTGACCGACTAAACCGATAAACCGGATTTAAGCACATGTTCGACTGAATATTGTAATTATTGATATGAATTGTATTAGTATGGTGGTGAGCAGTTGCCCTCCTTGTCCAATGACATGTATGTGATAATTAAGGTTTGTGATCTTAAAGTTTTAAGTTTGAAACCTGACTTAAAGATGTTTTCTTATACTGGTGGTTTTTCTTTTTTTTTTTTTTCTGAGTGAGTTATGCCTTAAGTAGCAAAATCAATATTAACGGTTGATATTTCGTTTCAGAAAAAATCAGTTGACTATTTGGTGTGATTTCAAACGTAGATAAAAAAAATATGGTGGCGACATTATATTGTTAGAGTGCCACGTTAAGTGCATCTAGTGTTAGACAAACAAATTGTCAATTCTATGACTTTGACCAATAAATATAAAAATCATTATTAATTATCTAACCCAAAGAAAAATAGTAATTATGAATTACATGAACTCAAATAAGGAAAATAGTTGTATTCATATACACATGCATTAAACATAACTCATACGTATACAGGTTACAAGTACACCTATACAAATATAAATATTATATATGTCTGTGTATATATAAATATAAATTCTAACAGATTTCATTAAATATTTATATCACCCCAACAATATTTTTAGATTAATATGTAAATAAATTGTTATTTCACAATTCAACATTTCATTAGATATTTAGATTAGGGATATGATATGCTCTAAAGAAGAGTCGAACTAGTATTAAAATGTCTGATAATTCCATAATCTAATTAGAGTATACAAAATATAGAAAATGCATAAAAACATAAAAGGATTTAAGCAATTAAGACATATTTTTAGTACAAATATTAGTACAAATATGAAATACCGATTCAAGTTGACAAATTAAAAACCGTATGGAACCATTTTCGACTTGTCGACTCATAGAATACAAATGAGCTAGCAAGTTGACATGTTTTCGGCCATACCAGTTGGAGTGCGATCTGATTTCTATAACAATAATTAGTGTTACAAGAGTTTGGTCACTGAGACTAATCATAATTCGCTAAAGAAATAATTATCACCAAATTATATATATGATGTTGATTTTATTATAGTTATTTAAATTAATTTATATTAACTATTGTGGTATTAGTTGAGATAATCAGATAATAATGAAATATTTGTCATTGGAAACCCTTTAAAATAAATAAATGCAAAGATTTAATGGAGACAGTTGGAAATAATGAGGGTTTTACGTCACCTTGATAAATACAAATTTAATTTTTTCTTCAATGTATTAATATTTTCTTTTTCAATATTTATCCTTTTATATACACAATTATTTAAAAAAGAAAAAGAAAAGAAATGGTTCATTTAATTTAAAGAGAACAATTATTAAAAGTTATTATTTAAATAAACAATTACGATTGTGAAAAGATTTCCAGATAACTTTTTTTAAAACAACGATTTTTCTGTATTTAAGCTACCGCACTGTTCAAATTTGAAGAGTCATGTTGCACCCATTCTGGCCAGATTATGTTATCTTAACCGGGCCCGTGCTGACTTCAGAGTTTGGTTTGGGTGTTCCTTCGGAAAACCACACCGCCGACTGCCACTTGACAGTTATTGTGCCACCACAATAGCATAACTCTCTAGTGTAAAACACGATGTGACGAAAACCTAGGTAAGAAGAAAGAAATTGACAAACATAAGTTTATACTAAATCTTAGAAATTATTTTAGAATCACAAAACTTTTAGAAGAGAAACATCATATTATATTATGTGAATGAGTGTGTTCAATATATCAGTAAGTTTTGTAATTTTAATACTTGTTGTAAACAATAAAATGATAGTTTTGGTTATGGGTAAAGGTTAAAATATAAAAGGTCATAAAAATGAGAAGGATGAAAATGATTTTTAGCATTTAAATTATTGATATTAAAAAAGCCCTTTCAAAAAAACTAAAAAAGATAATAAAAAAAAGCATAACACAAAATACATATCAAAATATAAAAACACTAAAATGTTTATTTTGTTGTCTTCGTTAAAAAAAATAAATAAATTAATAAATATGAGAAATGTCGGTTTAGCTTTAGTTGAGGTTTCAAGTTTTTATTATTATTTTGATTGGGGGTGGGGGTGTTAGGTTTTTGAAGGTTTTTTTTGTTTGATGAGGTCATGCGACATGTAGAGGATCAAAGAGAACAAAAGCTACGTCATAAAATTAGATGAATTGTCACAAACCCTTCTCACTTATGTGGTCTTTTATAGAATAACTCAACTTCTTACTATGGTAACACGAGAACCTTAACTGCTTTTTTTTTTAAAGGATAACTTTTATAAGAAAAACAAAAAATAAGGGACACCTAAAGGTGGAAGCCTGAAAACATCCGAAAGACAACAAATAATTAAAATAAACAAATAAAGGTACTAAGTAAACATCAACCCGGCAAAAAATTAAAATTACTCTAGTTCTCTCACTAGATGCTCGTCCTCTCGCTTCCGTCTTAACTAATACCTTAAATCTTACACAAAAATTAAAATATGATGATGATGATATTTACTTGAATATATGTATAAATAAAATCATTTATTTAATCAAATAGTATAAAACCTTATAACCATTTAAATAACCTTTTTTTATTTAAAAGTATCTGATACGTTACATTAATTGTATAAATCTGAGGCGACCCGTGTCACGTCAAACAACGGTACACTTGAACCCCCACGGAGAAGAAACCACAGAGGTTCCTTAATACCAAAATAAGAAAAAAAAAAGTAACATGTATTTCACACCTTTTTAATTTAAAACAACGTATATTGTGATTTTTCATTTGTTCTATAAATCAGCCTTATGAATCACCTAAAATAACTTGTTAACGCTAAAATCATGACCGGAGTTAAGCTATAAACATTAGACGATTACGTTAAAAAGTTCCCCCGGTGAAGATTTGAAAACATCAAGTACTCAACTTGAAACAAGTGGTGACGTGTCTATGATATCTGAATGGCAATTGGCATCTTTGTGAGGATTGGGCCAAAAACCATTGGATCGATAAGCCCAAATCTAGTGCCCAAAAGCAGGTCAATGACATGGCCCAACAATACGACACATGTGCAAATGTGCAATCATTCTAATAACTTATTTCTATCAACATCACTAACTCACAAAGGTTATAGACTTATATACACGTATAACCTTTAAAAAAAATGAGAAAAATAGCATCAAACTGATGTTATTAGAAAGATTGGTTATATGGGTGTTTTCGATCCTAAGCGTTAGAAATTGTTAAATAGTTATGGTGTTTAATTGCTTTTCCAACATAAATGTTATATCCTCCTACACAATTTCTTATTATCATTTGTTACGCCACATAACACTCTACTATATGAGCATCCACGATTGGTCCTTCTTGGACATCCGTGGCTGACATAACCAATGGCGATTGATGGTCTAACGAAATAATGTCGGTGGAGGGGTGGGAGAAACCCGTAATGATAGAGAGCAACACCAATGTGAAGAAGAGACGAGGTGTTCGTAAAGGGCCCGCTAAAGATACTTTCAGAGCATAAGAGAAATCGACGATCATTATACTCGTCACATGACATCAGAAAATACAGAGATTTTAAAGAATATAGGTCAGATCATATCTTTCTCTAAATTTATCGGTAGGCAATTAATGACAAAATATGATGCTCATATGTTCATAAGAAAAGATTACGAGAACGCATGCACGTATCTCGGTTTATAGCATGAACAGGAATGATATTCAAGTACATCAATTCTTATATAAAAAACTCACATATCTTCTTTCAAAATATATCTGATAATTTATATCTTATACGACGAAATACGACACAACAACAATCAGATATATGGTTATTGCATCCAGTCGGACATTCTAGCTCGTCTATAAACCAATGATTCAATTAAACAAGCCATGTTCAAGTCGATCGGAATAACATAACATATTAACCCGTTAACCCATCAGCCCTACTCACTCGTATATACATCGAATACAATCCATGGGACGGGATGATGTTAATAATAATAATAATATTCAATCTGACCGACAGTGCTTACATAACATACCCCATTTACATACATACATATATTGAGCGTTCATCTGTGGATCAAATAAATCGATCAGATCATGACGCTTGGTTCAGGAGGATCCAGTGTAGTCGGTCAGTTTCCCATTACTATTACTATTACTATTACTTTCTTCTTCAATTTCATCAACTGGGTCTAATTCATTTCATGTTTTCAGTTCGATTTTTCTTTTTTTTTTTGTGGGTTTTGTTGTTCTTAGGGTTTTAACTTCTATAATAATAATAATTATGTAGTTTGTATTAGCTCTTGATGTTTATGTGAATTAGGGTTTGATATTATCTCTCGGATGGATGATGACTCTTAACATTAGGGACCATCCTTCAATTTTGAAAGCTACTTATTGAAAATTAAAAAAAGTCAAATGTAGTGATTTGACTTCTTGAACCTAGGAGGGTTTATGCAAAATGATGTTTAATTATGAGAGATTGGATTATTGTTATAGTTTTGTTTGGAGAAATTCGACGGTTATTTGGGAGACGTAACGGATATACGGTTAATTTTACATAAATGCACCGATTAATCGATTATAATGTCGGCTGTTTTTTTTTGTCACAATGAAGTAATGAACTACGGGTGTACAGTGTAAACGAGCTGAGAAGAGATTGGCTTGTAATGATTTAAGAGGGATTGGGCTCGAGCTCGAGCTCGGTTCATTTTGAGCTGTATTTGAGCATTTCTAAAGCTCGAGCTTGTTTAAGCTCGGCTTGATTCGAGTTTTTAACGAGCCGATATTAAGTAGCTCATGTGCGGCTCCAGATCGGCTCGTTTAGAGCTGAATTTTAATAGCTCGAGCTCATTTTAAGCTCGACTTGATTTGAGTTTTTAACGAGCGGATATTAAGTAGCTCATGAGCTGCTCTGGCTCGGCTTGTTTACACAATTACTCTCCTGCAACGAACTATATTACTATAGGTGGCTAATAGTTTTATGCTGAGTTGGGTTTGTGATGTAATTTTTTTAAATATTTTTACCAACTTTTATTTTGCTGTAGACTATGAATGAAAAGTTTGTTGTTTGATGGTTAGCTTTATAACTAAAGAATGCGTCATGTTATCGTTTTAGGTTTCTAATTTATGACTATTTGTGTACAAAATTACAAATATAGTAGTTTGTATGCAGATTTTTTTATCAATTTACTTATTGAAATGTTTTGTAACTTTGTTTAAAGATTTATCTCAATTGATAATAATGTGTCATCAATTAGAATGTGCATATTGTTTCCAATCTTTGAAATAATAACTTATATAAAGATGTCGGTTTCTTAAATTGTTAAATGCTATTATTGCAGTACCTAGGAATTTCAGATTGTTGGAGGAACTTGAGCGTGGAGAAAAGGGAATTGGAGATGGTACCGTGAGTTATGGAATGGATGACGGGGATGACATTTTTATGCGTTCTTGGACCGGCACCATTATTGGGCCACACAACGTAAGTTCTATTTAATGCGTAACATGAGTTTTGATTTGTGGACGAGTGATCACACGACTACAGTATGTTATTAACATTAAAAAATCACTTATATGGTTATTTGCAAGTGATAAGTATCAGATTTGGCTTTATTTCTTCATTAGAGTGAGTGATATTATTAATTAATCTTGCTTTATATAACTAATGAAGACACTAAATTGACCCTCCAAGATAATCTTTCCATTTTGTGGATCCCATTTATTTATTGGACCGATTAGTACTTTTTACTTGCAAGACGCTTTACATAAATTATATGTTCATTGTTTCATATGGTTAATAACAGTTTTTGTGGTGTTTTACAGTCGGTACATGAAGGCCGAATTTATCAGTTGAAGCTCTTTTGTGATAAGGATTACCCAGAGAAGCCTCCTACTGTTCGTTTTCACTCTCGGATCAACATGACTTGTGTTAATCATGAGACTGGAGTGGTATGTGACTATGTGAATATTAATATTGCAGCTAATTTCCCTTTTTATGCCTTTGATCCTAGAAAAGAGTTAATATGTTGACTTTTTCGTGCAAAAGATTTGAAATTAGATAAGTTGATCTTTAACATGTAAATGATCCTTTTCATATTGAGATATAATAATCAACTGACTTCAAAAAGTCAAATTGTTTTGACTTTTCTGGAGAAGAGGAATAGGGATTTATTAGAGTATTCGTTTTAACCTTATAAATGATGTACATGTATCTTGAAACACATGAGAAAACATCGTTTTAATGGATGAGACGTTTAAAGGTTCAATTTTTTAAGGTGGGTTCGGGTCAAAGTTGCAGCTAATTTCTCTTTTTACCCCTTTCGATCTAGTGAACTTTTGACTTTTGAGTTCAAAATGTATTTCTTTTCAATTTGAATATCATTAAAAATGATATGTTACATTCATTGTGATTTATGTTAATAGATTTGAAAGTAGATAAGTTGATCTTTTAGGAATCAGCAATGTTCTATAACCAATCTTAAATCCGCTTCTTTTCATGTTGAAATATTGCCAGAATTACTTTTAAAAGGTCAAATGTTGACTTTCTTGGGGAACTGGAACTAGTGGTTTACTGAAAGTACTCTTTTGTTTTAACCTTAAACGCAATTTAGTGATGTACATGTATCTTGAAAACGTATGAGAAAACATCGTTTAAATGGATTCGAGACATTTAAAGATTGCATCTATAAGATGGGTTCGTGTCAAAGTTGTTTGACCAAACGGTTATGCAGGTTGATCCAAAGAAGTTTGGGATACTAGCCAACTGGCAGAGAGAGTACACAATGGAAGATATACTGACACAGCTGAAGAAAGAAATGGCGGCGCCCCACAACCGGAAGCTTGTTCAGCCACCAGAAGGTACGGTTTTCTAGGTGGTATAATATAGGTGATAGTTGCATGTTTCTGTATGCAAAAGTAATAGTGTTACTGTAGAGGATGATGATGATGCTTTGAAGAAGACTTGTTTCTGTTGTGACTTTCATGGTTGTTTACTTCATAATTTCATATGATGCTTGATTCATGGGATTCTTGTTTGTGACAATTGTTAATATGTGTGTTTCATTTAGTAACTTATTATGGCCTTGCAAGTTGCAAGTGGCGGCGGCGGCGGCGGCGGCAGTGTTTTCTGCTGCCAACGCCACCACCACAAAACACCTCCCGCCATTTATGGTGTTTGAATTCGTCAATTTTATTTTGCAATATTTTCCTAAATGAACTATTGTGTTAAAAAGACTTGGAAGTCTATGTATCACGTATGAGGAACGAGAATAGTTCATGTATCCTCGAAAATGCATTTTTGTCTTCCCATAGTAATTGGTACACGCATTAAAGTTATACACGAGCTTGTTGTTGCGTGTCATGGCTGAAATAACCATCGAGTTACAACTTAGGATGTGAATAGGACTGTGCAGTAGTGGTTTAATTGTTATTGGCACGTTACCGGCTTTGACCCGTTCGTTCCCAAACTAAACCGAACATAACTGTTAAGGTTTTGGGCTTGAGTTTTGAGCCAAACTTACCACCTAAACACATATACATAGAAGATGGCCAGTTTGGACTCAAAACGAGCAGTAAACAATACCATACTGTAACCGACATGCCAATGTTAATTCGGTTATTTGGTTTCACAGTTTTGTGCATGTCTATTCGTGTCGACTGTTGCTACATTACAGTTGGTTTGGGGTTTTAATGTAGTTCTTAGTTAAAAGGGTGTATGTGTAAATGCTCAACCGACTTAATAGTCGAAGCAGTATAGGCGATCAAGGCTATGTTTACTTACGGTAGCTAATTAGTGGAAATAATGAGACTGAACTTGGTAGCCAGATTACCTTGGCCATGCTATGTTTTCAAATCCTATGTTTGGGTATATTCTATGGAGGAGGTTATATTTCAAACACAAATGTTGAAAGCGCATTGTCGTGTGTTTTATGGCCCTCTTAAATAAGGCTACAAATCGTGACACATAAGCAATGAGATGGTAAATGGACTTTCACTTTTCATGCTCACAGGTGTTATGGGCGATGAGTAAAAGAGGAAAATAAATAAATAAATAAATCGTTGGGTGGAGTGAGTTGGAGATACATTAGTGGGTTTACTATTTAATTGAATGTTTAGAAATTAAAAAAATAACAAAAAAAAAAAAAGAATGGTGGGTGACGCGGAGAATGAAGTAGCGCCCTGTCACCTTCTCCGCACCCTTTCACCTTACATATGCTATGGGTTTGGCACCCCATAACCTCTAGTTTTAGGCGTTTAGCTAGGAATATGCAATCATCTTTTAGGGGGTTTAATCGAAAATAAGATGTGTTAGAATTTTTTTAAGGCAAGATCATGGCATGGTGTCTATTCTTTAGAAAGGCTACAAGAAATCACCAGCTCCACATTGTCAAGAAAAGGCTACAAGAAATCACCAACTCCATGTTGTCCATAAATGACCAAACTCACGTTCACACTTATGGACAAATTGCCAAAATGATACGGAAAAACACAAGATCCTGTCACATATAAGCCCAAGGTCCCATGTTTAGAGGTTTCACAACCCCCCACCCTCATCTATTTTTTTTACTTTAGTTAATTTGTTATAAATAAGTACCAAACCATTACTCACCTTTAATGATTAATGAATTTAGCGAGCCCCATTATCTACGTGACAGTGACTGGCATTCACTTTTTGACTCACTAACATCAACCGCTACACATAGTTTTAAGTCAATATAGCCTGTGTTTACTTGAGGTATCTAATGGGAGGATATAATCAGACTGAAATTGATACAAACATCTTTTGAATTCTAATTGTTCTTACTTTCTGCAAATCCAATTCTAACAAATTTGCTAAACCAAAAACGGTCTAATTGGGAACATCAAAGAAAACCCATTCAATCACCAACTACGTATGATCACTCTCGCCCGCTATCCGTAATGTACCCTGTCACCAATACAAACAGAAAGTGAAAATCGTTATGTTACCCAAAATAATGAAATGCTTTATTTTTGGTATAGACTTACGATGTTAACAAGATGTGAAGTATAGAACAAAGAAAATAAGTCACATGAATTAGTAAGTTAATCAGTAAATTATTTGGCCTAAACCATCTACAGGTTCGCCAGTACAACCGGTAGGCTTCATAATTGGCCAGTCGAAAATCGAAATGAAGGCATAAGAATGCTCAACCAGACCAGTTATGTCACATCCCCCGACCCCATACCCTGAGAGGGGAGCCGTGAACGCGAGTGGTGGTATCGGTGTTTATTATTAAGCAGCGGAAAGATTCATCAGGACCGTAGTTAGGAAAAATCATCAGAGTGTAAAACACCATGATTTCCATTTCATAAACAAAGATAAAATTCATATTTATGTGTATAAATGTTTTATAGGGATAACCCTAATTTACAAAACATGTTTGTTTATTCTGGTGATAAGCCACTTATTTAAGCTGGAAGGCCCGCAGGCATCAATCCTTTGTCTTTTATATCTCACCTGAAACATGTTTAAAAAGAATATTTTATCAGCACGAAATACTGGTGAGTACATTCATTTGTAAATGACACATTTTTACAGTTACAACATTAAGATGTTTTTACATCTGTCTGCTTACAAATTACCGAAAGGTACTTGTCACTCGACCGTATCTATGACTGTGGTCATATTACTTATTGGCTAACACTTGTCCAATAAGTAACGTATAATAGCCTAGTAGGCAAGCCTTGCATACAAAACCCCACAATACCGATAGTAACCATCCCGTAAGTCTACAGAGACTTAATCACTGTAATGTATTTAAAATATTTTAAAAATGTATTTGAAAACTTTTAGACCATCTGCCATGAGTTTTATAGGTTTTGAAATTATCATAACAGTGTCGGAAAAATAGTTGCCTCACACAAATGTGAGTTGTACAAAAACTCGAATGTCTCACCTTGAAAGTTTATTGTTTATGAGCTTCCTGGCATTAAGCATCTAGTGTAGTACATACTTGTATTAGTATAAACCGACAAGATTTAACGACAATCACGAGATCAAAAATTACACGATGGCACAAAGTCTCCCCTTGTTCAGGACGAGCTTTGGATTCGTGTACTAAAGTCTCGATCAATCGGACAAGGTATCATTGTAGCTACTCAAGGTATTATACCAATACAAATATATATGGTATTGTCCTTTAGTCCCATTTCTATGTGAAAAGACTGAAAGGGGTATTTGTTTTATACCTTAACTAACTTTCATATATAAAGGGACTTGAGTCGGTCACAACTTTAAAAATGAGATTTAAATTTATATTGTGGATAATTTTCATACTTTTCGTATGCAGCAAGGCATGCACTACAATTATCACACATTAGTTTTGTGGATGAGAATATATTCTCCCATCGTATAATTGTTTTATTATTATTATTATTATTATTTAACTATTTTCTTTTCCACACTTAAGAATTTTGAATACATATGCACTCGAGCACTTACAAATTTATGACTTTGTCATTTTATTTATTTATTATTAATTGAGATTTTGATCCGATGAACACTCGGTTAGACGCTTCATGTTTTAGTAACTATTCTACTCGTTAGTTGGTTGTTTTAAAATATAAGTTTTGTATTTTATTTATATCTTTGAAACTGGATGTTACAATTCTTCCCATCTTATAAAAATTTCGTCCTAGAAATTTCTTCTATTTAAATAGTTGAGGATACTTTTTCTTCATTTCAACCTCAATTTCCCATGTCTTGTCAGGGCCATGTCATGCATTTCACTTTACTAGAGAAAATTCTTTATTATGTGACTTCCGTGTTTGTTTGTTCTCGATTGGCAATGGTTCTTAGATGTAATTTAACTTTTTATTTATATGTATATTCTCATGGGGTATGTATTGTGCTTTATATATTAAGCACTTTTTTTTGCTAGACACATGAAATGCATCATGTATCTTACTTAACCTTTCAAGAAGTGCTACTCGGTATGTCAATGGCCAAACTCTGGTCATTATCTCTAACGGTTAAATATATCGGGGTTTGAGTTTTCTTTTCTTTCCAAGTCGTATCACTCATTTTAAAGGTGATACATTTACCCTCATTTCATCCCTTACGTGAAAATTTAAGGGTTTACGCCTTTAATCTGCATAACTCTTTTAGCGATAATGTGCGCTTTACATGCTTCCTTTAATATTTTTTTATAGTGTTAGTTGTTACTAGAAGATATTAGGTCCAGATAACTCACTTTTGCTTAAAACGTCCAATCAGTTTGGAGTTCTATATTTCGTTCCCATATAACGCCCACCCCATAGGATGATACCTTATTGTTGATGCGGTAATTCTTGAGAATTAAATCAATGGTAGATGGTTGTTCCAAAACTACCACCAAAGTTGGTTATGCAAAACAAAGTATACGCCTCTACTGTTTGAATACTTCATTCAACTATAACTTTCAGTCAGGGAATGGTACGCGGTGCTCAAATTTATTCAATTCCTAATTTTATCTAAAATTTTGCTAAAACTCTCAAGGTGAAACTACTATTTCTTTAATATAATTTGGCTAATTTTTTTAGCTCTATTAGATAGGAAGAAAGTGTGCTGATTTGGTAAGCCTAGCGATCATCGCCTAAATAGCATTGTGTCAATGACTCGATCCTGGGAATTTATGTAGGTAACTAGATGGTGTCCACTACTCTAAATTGACTTTTAGGCATGTAAGGCCTTTCTCTACATGTCTTGCGATAGATTTTTGTTTATGTTATTATTATTTTTTTTTTCATTTTTTATTTTATTTTATTATTATTATTTTTTTCAATCACCCATAATCGTTTCTTAAATCGTTATACATTTTATCTCTACAATGGTGTAGTATGTGCTTAAACTTATGGCCTTCGTCTAATATCATATCTTATTTTCTGCTAAAACTAGGAACCTGTATTCGATTGCCAAATCTTAAGATGCTATCATTTCTTATTCTTAATTGTTCTTGTCTACCAAACATTTCCTTAAATTTGACACCTGAAGTGAAATGTGTCATATATTCCACTTGATACATCTTATTACATTCAGGATACTTTTTCGAGAATCCTTTCTCGTAAATTTCCTTGGATAAGTATCCAGATTCTTCTTTTCTGGAATTTCCAAATTCCATTATTATCTTTCTCTAGTTCCTTTATCATTCCATTTATTATTTTAGTATCATTAGTAATATCGGCTTTATAAATGCTTCTTACTTGCTATATTAAATAAATTTGCAGATTTAATATGAGAGCATGTATTCGTTTTGATTTTCTTATGATGCTTATGGCTTAAATCATCTGCTACTACATTAGGTTAACCTTATGATACTGAATCTTATAATTATACTTGCTAAGAATTTTCCATCCAGCATCGTTGTTATTTCAGGTTAAGTTTCTTTTACCCAAAAATGTATTTTAAGTATTTATGATATGTGAAAAAAATGTCTCTAGATCCTTAAGGCAGAATTATTGCTCCTAATTCAGTATCATGCGTTTTGTAATTCTCTTTATTATTATTATTTTATTTTATGTTGTTATTATTATTATTATTTTAATTTTCCAGTTGTCTGGATGCATAACTAATTATTTTCTTCACGTTGTATTAACACACATCCAAATCCTTATCTCAACAAATTGTGAAGTTCTTAGTTTCTGGTAATGCAAACTTTTGTTTTAAAGTTACAAAAGTTTTTTCTTTCTTAGATCTCCTATTCAAACTTGATAGATGAAACGTCTATAATATTCTGTAAATCCTAAGAAACTTTGAATTTTTGTAGGAGTTTTAGGAATTTCTCATTTAGCGATAGCTTTTACTTTAGCATGAGCCTCATGAATACCATCATAATAGATAGGGTTGTAAACGAACCGGACGTCCGGCGAATATTCGGTCGTCCATTTGGCAAGAAGTTCGTTTATGTTCATCCGTTTAATAAACGAACCAGACATTAGAAAAAAATTCGAACGAACAAGGACAAGGCCAAGTTCGTTCAATAGTGTTCGTGAACGTCCAGTAACGTTCATCCGGTTTGTCTAGTAATATTCATTTGGTATTGTAAGTTATAGATCTTTCCAGTATTGTCAATTAATTGTGGAATTTTTAGTGTTATTAATTATACTTTTGTATGTATGATGTCTCTTATAGTGATCCAGTTTATGTTAATATATTAAGTGTTAAATATATTTGGATATTATATGATGTAACTCCAAATTTGTAGGTGAAGTTGTTTAGAATTAATATGTAACCGTTTATGTTTGTCCATTAGTGTCTGTTGTTAATTAATGTTCATATGTTCGTTTGTCCATTTATGCTATTATTGTATGTTTGTCCATTAACGTCCGTTTACAATATTAACGGGCAGATACAGACAAACTCAATTTCTTAATGGAATTACATGAATTTTCGTTTGGTGTTTATGAACCGTCCTTTTTTCCGTCAAAAGCTTAACGGACAGACGCAGATAGTCTCTCGCCTGGTCCAATTTAGTCTGTGTACACCCCTAATAGTAAATCAAGTGGCCTAAGAATTGTAGTTGTAATCAAAATTCACAATTTGAGAATTTAGCATAAAGCTTCTCTTTTCTCAATAGAGTTAAGAGTGTATGAATATGTATGGCATGGTCCTTACTATTTTTGGAATAATTAAGTATTCTTCCATGATTATAAACTTATCTATATCCTATTTATCATGTCCATAAATGTAGCTGGTGCATGAGTTAGACCCACGGCATTAATGTAAACTCGTATTGATCATATCTAGTTCAGAAAATAGTCTTAGGAATATCTTCTTCTTATACTTTTAATTGGTGGTATCCTGATCGAGCTCCTTGAAATAGATCATCATTTCTCGGTAGTAGATACTGATTCTTAATTGTGACCTTCATCGATTTTCTATGACCAGTACATATACGTATCGATCCTTCTTTCTTTTGTAACAATTAACACTGGTGCTTCTTCGTGGTGATGAACTTGGTCGTTTGAAACCTTGTCTAGTTCCTTGTCTAATTGCTTCTTAAACTCTAACATTTATTTTCGTGCTAATAGATATGGTTTTTTAGTAGTTGACATGGTTACATGTATTTAAACTCTCCTTCACGATCAGGTGGTTGTCTAGATAGATATTTTGGAAAGACGTCAAAGTATTTCGATACTACTAGGATTTCCTTTAATTCGTTTCTTTTGACGATAATGATTACATAAATCATATATACTACGTCTGCCTTCCTTAGATTGTTTTGACGCTTTTATTACACGCATAAACATTGTGAATCTAGAAATGTTCTCTCTTTGGGTTGTAATCGTTTCTTCTGTTGGCGTACGAACTTCAACAAAATTCTGATTACATAGGATTCAAGCGTCATTCGCTGCTAACCAGTTCATTCCTAGTATGACATTGAATCCAACTAGATTTACTAGAAGTAAATTTTTCTTATAATTTAATAATTCAATCTTCTCTCACGAATAGCAAATTATTATATATAATAGTTTCAAAGTTTTTGTGATATTCTTTTTGTTGTTTTGGTTCGGTTCGTAATGAACGTAATAAAAACTAACCAAATGTCAATTTTATTTTGTTCTTTTTTTATTATTATTTGGTTTTAGTTACGAAACATGATGGATATTAAACGAATTCGCGTGTTTTGTTTTCGTTCTACTACCATAACGAAACAACCGAATGTTGATTTCCTTTTTTTTTATTTCCAGTACCGTAACGAATAAGACAAAAATTGGCTGAAGTCACGTAGACTCACTGCCTCAACGCCCGGGATCAATAACGGTCAGGTATTTACCTATGATTGAGTTTTACCAACCGACGTTGCGCCATTGGTCTACCCCAATTGTTATATATTCTTTTTTTTTGTCTTAGTTCCGGTATAATAACGCACGTAACCTAAACCGACCGAATTCGCGTCGACTTATCGCATCAATGTCTGGTACCAAAATAACGCTTGAGTTTTTCCGACCTGCCCGACGCAAACGTGCCGGGGAAAACACTAGTTAGCATATAAACAAAGAATATACCAAAATAGTCGATCATTGCGACTTTTTATTTTATTCATGTTTATATGCATCTTTATATTTTACAATAATAAACATATATATTATAATATGTGTTAGTAGTTCTTTAGATGTATGGTTTTCGGCTGTAATACTTCTAGGTAAAGCGTTGCCCAATGTCCATTATTCAATTGCTTGTCTCTACCATCTCTTCTCTGGAGCTCTGCACCGTTTCAGTTGTTCTGCTCGGATAGTTGGAGGTTACATATTGAAATGATGCATAGGGATTTCTAATCATAGTGTGGAATTGCCAATCATTCTAGCTGTGCTGAGTTCGTATTTTCATTTGGAAATTTTCAGTTCTTTGGTTTTCAATTGTTTGGTTGTGGGATGGAGGGTTGATAGACATCCTGCATTGATGTCATTGTTTACAGGTTGGAATATTTCGCACTCGGCTAGACACCTATTCATCTTTTACCATATTAGTGTCTGTACAGCTCTGTGTGGCTTGTGAGGTTTGTGTTTGTGGTTCTAGTTTTGGTTGTGTGGTTGCAATAACAAATTTCTTTCCTCTTTGCAAATCATAGTAATTTTTATTTTATTTATTTATTTATTTCTGGATTATGTTGGTTCTTGTGGCATTTGAGTTTAGAACAATATGGGTTCGTTTGTTTTTCCTTTACTTCCACCTATACTATTTCATATTCATGGTAATGGGTAGATTTGAATGCTTTATTATGGTACTCATGTTGTTAATTAAAAATAATAAAACAACGAACTTCAAAGAAATCATATTATTTATATTCATGTATGGTTAGGATCCTATCCGTATAATTAACATAGAAGTTAACATGTTGATTTCCTAACTCTAATGTTTAAGAATAGGTATTATCAAAATACCCATGTTGCTTATACCAGTGGCTCTGATACCACTTCCGTCACAGCCCCCGACCCCATACCCCGAGAGGGGAGCCGTGAATGCGAGTGGTGGTATCGGTGTTTATTATTAAGCAGCGGAAAGATTCATCAGGACCGTAGTTAGCAAAAATCATCAGAGTGTAAAACACAATGATTTCCATTTCATAAACAAAGATAAAATTCATATTTATGTGTATAAATGTTTTATAGGGATAACCCTAATTTACAAAACATGTTTCTTTATTCTGGTGATAAGCCACTTATTTAAGCTGGAAGGCCCGCAGGCATCAATCATTTGTCTTTTATATCTCACCTGAAACATGTTTAAAAAAAATATTTTATCAGCACAAAATACTGGTGAGTACATTCATTTGTAAATGACACATTTTTACAGTTACAACATTAAGTTGTTTTTACATCCGTCTGCTTACAAATTCAGTTGTCCACTCAATTGCAAGATTTGTTGGATAAAGGTTTTATCCGACCTAGCTCATCACCATGGGGAGCCCCTGTCTTATTTGTTCGAAAGAAGGACGGGACTTTCCGCATGTGCATCGACTACCGAGAGCTGAACAAGGTGACGATCAAGAACCGTTATCCCTTACCACGAATTGATGATATGCTCGACCAGCTTCAAGGATCGAGTTACTACTCGAAGATCGATCTGAGATCTGGTTACCATCAATTAAGAGTGCGCGAAAAAGACATTTCATAGACGGCTTTTAGAACTCGGTACGGTCACTACGAGTTTTCGGTTATGCCTTTTGGCTTAACCAACGCACCAGCCGTATTTATGGATCTCATGAACCGAGTATGCAAGGCGTACCTCGACAAGTTTGTGATTGTTTTTATTGATGATATCCTCGTCTACTCCAAGAACAAGGCTGACCACGAAGAACACCTGAGGTTGATCCTAGAATTGCTAAAGAAGGAACAACTGTACGCTAAACTCTCGAAATGCGAAATTTGGCTTCGCGAGGTTCACTTCTTAGGACATGTGATCAATGAAAATGGTATCCATGTCGATCCCGGCAAGGTAGAGGCCATCAAAAACTGGGAAGCACCTAAAACTCCGACTGAGGTGCGACAATTCCTAGGACTGGCTGGCTACTACCGGCGTTTTATTGAGGGATTATCAAAGATTACTCAACCCTCCATGCCTTGAAGCACAAGGGTACTAAGTAAAATTGGGGTGACGCACAGGAATCCGCTTTTCAACTGTTGAAAAACAAACTATGTAACGCCCCTATCCTAGCCCTTCCCGAGGGAACAGAAAATTTTGAGGTGCATTGTGACGCATCGATACAGGGTCTCGGTTGCGTATTGATGCAACTCGAGAAGGTTATAGCCTATGCCTCTCGACAACTATGGATTCACGAGAAGAACTACACGACCCATGACTTGGAACTCGGAGTTGTGGTGTTTGCTCTTAAGATATGGAGGCATTACTTGTACGGTACCAAGTTTACCATTTACACCGACCACAAGAGTCTCCAGCATATCTACGATCAGAAGGAGCTGAACATGCGACAGCGTCGTTGGGTCGAGCTGCTTAAGGATTATGACTGTGCCATCAAGTATCACCCTGGCAAGGCCAATGTAGTGGCCGATGCTCTCAGCAGAAAAGAAACCGATAAACCTAGACGAGTGCGAGCATTACAACTCACGATTCACGCCAACTTACCCGATCAGATTCGCGATGCGCAACTCGAAGCCTTGAAAGACGATAACCTCCCATCAGAACTCATGCTAGGTATGAACAAGCAACTTGAAACCAAATCGGACGGGGTCCGATATTTCGAAAACCGGATTTGGGTTCCTCGATATGGAGAGCTGAGAACCCTAGTAATGGACGAAGCACACAAGTCCCGATATTCCATCCACCCTGGCTCAGATAAAATATACCATGACCTAAAGGCACTTTACTGGTGGCCAAACATGAAAGCCGACATTGCCACCTACGTGAGCAAATGCTTGACTTGTGCAAGAGTCAAAGTGGAATATCAGATACCATCTAGTCTGCTACAGCAACCGGAACTTCCAACGTGGAAATGGGAGCACATTTCCATGGATTTCATCACGGGATTACCCAAAACACCGACGGGATGCGATACCATCTGGGTGATCGTTGACCGGTTGACTAAGTCTGCACACTTCTTAGCAATCAAGGAATCGGATAAAATGGAAAGACTGACTCGCATCTATATGAAAGAAGTAGTGTCTAGACACGGAGTGCCTGTCTCAATCATATCTGATCGAGATTCCTGTTTTACTTCGCACTCCTGGAAGTCACTTTAGAGTGCACTAGGCACCCGCCTTGATATGAGCACAGCATACCATCCTCAGACGGATGGGCAAAGTGAGCGCACCATTCAGACCTTGGAGGATATGTTGCGTGCATGCGTGTTGGATTTCGGAAAAAGTTGGGAACCTCACTTACCTTTAGTAGAGTTTTCGTAAAATAACAGCTACCACGCAAGCATTAAAGCCGCGCCGTTTGAAGCGTTGTACGGACGAAAGTGTCGATCACCTCTCTGCTGGGCAGAGGTGGGTGATAGCCAAATCACTGGTCCAGAACTAGTACTTGAAACCTCTGAAAAGATTGTCCAAATCCGAAACCGCATGGCAGCAGCACGAGATAGCCAAAAGAGTTACGCCGACAAGCGCCGAAAGCCTCTTGAATTTCAAGTGAACGACCAAGTATTACTCAAAGTCTCACCTTGGAAAGGTGTAGTTCGCTTCGGAAAGCGAAACAAACTCAATCCACGATACGTTGGCCCTTACCGGATAACTAAGCGTATTGGTCCGGTAGCGTACCGACTGGATTTACCAACGGAACTCGGTAGCGTACACAATGTATTCCATGTATCCAATTTGAAGAAATGCCTTTCCGATGAAACCCAAGCAGTTCCTTTGGACGAGTTGCAAGTTGATGAACAGCTACGCTTCATCGAAGAACCAGTCGAAGTTTTGGATTGGGAAACCAAAACACTCAAGCACAGCAAAATTCCAATCGTTAAGGTTCGTTGGAACTCGAGACGTGGACCAGAGTTCACGTGGGAACCCGAGGACCAAATGATGAAAAAGTATCCTCACCTTTTTGAAGGGTTGACCAAACACCGAAAACCGCGAAATCCGTCAAACTGTCAGAAATCACCAGAGGTATGAATTAAATTTCGGGACGAAATTTCTTTCTACTAGGGGATGATATGACAAACTGAAATTTTTTCTTGCTTTTTCAGACACCCATCGCGATTTGACTCAAATTTTCGGGACGAAAATTCTTTCAACATGGGAATGATGTGACACTCGTCAATTTCAGGTTAACTCCGTTAATTCAAAATCCGTCAATTCAAACTTAAGATCACTTGATCTATAACGCACATCCCATTACATTTAAACTAGGGTTTTAAATGACGCTTGACAATCACTACACATGTAGTCTTTCGGGATTTCACCGAAACGCAAACGAGTTGACTCAAACCATTGGTGAACAAACGACAAACATCAAACAATAAGTAATTGATAATTATGTGTTAGGTTTATGTGTTACTTGATATGTTATGTGTAATGCTAAACACAAGAAGCAAGAACTAATTGTTTACACTAGAAAAGTAATAACTAAAAGAGGAGGGACTATTGTGTAACATATTATTATTAAATAATAACAAAAACCCTAACCTCCCTTCCCCCTCCTAAAACCCGATCGCCCCCCCCCCCCCTCTCCCTTGGCTGCCGTCACACTACACACACACACATACAAGGATTTTCAAGTTTGGTTGAAGAATTAAGGTGCTAGGAAGGTATTAACAACTCCCCTATGCGTTCTATATGTTTAATTTTGATATTGAATGGGTTAATCCAAAACCCTAAGTCACGAAATTGATGATTAAGATGAGTTAGGGTTTGATTATATGCTTGATGATGATTGCTAATGAAATTGATAACTAGTTGTGTTATTGTTGTTTGATAATCACTTGTTCTTTGATTTAAACTTTCAAGAAAAACCCTAACTATGTGTGTAATGTGATATTGATATGCATGATTGGTAAATATTGTGACTAGAGTGTTATATGCATGGATTATGGTTCATAGATTGTTATTATGTTGAGTCTTGATGTAAACTAGCACTGGACAGATTGTTAAGTTTATGTTTAGACGACTGTAACTGAATGTTAATGTAGTAATTGGTCGAAATTCTTAACACTACAGTGTACTAGGTTGAGTCTAGTTTCTATAAAGTCCAAGTTTGTAATTTTTGGACGTGTAAAAGTTAACTTTTATTATTTTACAAAACTGAAGTGCAAGTCTGAATTATGAGGTATTCTGTTAGGCTGTTTTGAAATTTTCATATCTCATAAACTACAAGACCAAATGGGTTAGTTCCACTTCTGGAAGTTAAAATATTGAGTTAAGAATCTAACCCAATTGGTCTTGCATTAATTGGAATTACCATTTAACGGGAATAACAAATATCATTCTGTTGCGCATGATTTTGACTGCTGTGAGTTTACTGTAATGTTTTGGTTATTGTGAGAAATCTAGGTGGAATAAAAGTTATGGAAACCTAACTCATGTGTGCTTTTGTGACGATTTTTGGTGAATTAATTGATATATTATGATCTGTTGAATAGAGTAATCTTTCAAGTAGAAATCTGTCTTGATAAAACTAGCTGCTGAACTATGTTAAAATACATGAAACGTGCTTGTTGCTAGATAATTGCTATGTTTTTGACTAAATTGCCCTTGTGGGGAAAGATTGCTAGTAATGTACAATGTTAGTACTTAATACTTATGTAGTTGCTTACACATGAAACGTGTCGCCAATGTGTTTGTCGAGTCACACATAATTCACAAACGAAACACGAGACGTGTCTCATGCATAGGTATTATGTGCCGAGTCTAGAGACTCAATAATAGTTCCAACACTTAGAAAATATCATTCTTGTTTTAGAACGCTAGTGAGGATTTTTCTGTGACGCGCATCTCTTGGTTGACTTGTTTTTGAATTCTTCGCAAACAGTGAGTTTCACGTTCCCCTTTTACTCTTTTAAACGCTTTTTACTTGGGGGAGATAACATACTCCAAAACGCTTTAGATGTTGTTATTAATTATATATCACTTGTAAGGCTAAGTGGCAAGCGAACCAACTAAAGTCCTTCATAACATCGAACCGTTTAATATTTGGATAATAGCGAGTCACTGTTGAGTAGTACTACTGGGTTTGACAAACCCCACCCAACTCTAAACTCGACTGGAGGTCGAGTGGGTGTAATTTTGGCTAACACATTTTCCATGGTCGTGGTAGACATGGTGGCAAGGCAATTGATAAACAGTCAGCTTCGGTGTCGAACACTTAGTAATACTTGTTTTATAGGCTAGCTACCTATCGATATATAATTGACATAACATTATCTGGTAACGCAAACGCAAAACGCAAACACTTAAACGCAAACAGTTTCTTTATTTATATATGTGAACTCACCAACCCCGTGTTGACACTTTTAGTATGTTATTCTCAGGTAGCCGAGGCGGGCGCGCGGTATAGGAACATGTATTCCATTGAACTCTAACGTTTTTGCAAACTTGTTTTTAAACTGTTATTAATTGTGTTTTAAGTCGTCCTGCGTGACGCAACACTTGGTTTATGAATTTACGCTTCCGAACTTATTTAAACTTAAATGTTTCGTGGTTTGAAAACTTTATTTATGGTGTTTGATTATAACTAATGATTCCGATCCTGTTAGTTCACACCCTCTGACGGTAAAACTCCGTTAGTGGATTTTGAGGGTGTGACAGTCAGGGGTTGCCCCGCCCCCTCCGTATTTTTGCTCGGGAGTGTAAATTTACATAATTACATGTTTTCGTCCGACATTTTTTATATATAGTTTAAATTTACCCGTTTTCAACCGAAAAATTGATCATGGCCCCCTCTGTTTACAGATTTTTTAATGTGTATTTTCGTACGCCCCCTCGACATCTTCGTCCAAGCTTCGCCACTGTATTTACATATACATAAAATAAAAATATATGAATATACACATATAAATCGAGAAGGAACTTATTCAACTGATATATATTAGGTTTTGAAAATCTTGCTTGAAAGTTAAGTCATTAGTTTTGAAAACCTAATAAAAGCCCCTAGATATTCTAATTGGGTACCAATACTTGTAAAGCTGTAATACCCGTACTTGTACCCGAAAGCACCCGTACCTAAAATCAGTAAATTTGGATACCCGTACCCAATAGACATGTACGAGTCAGGTACATGTACATGTATTCGGATAAAAAATATCATCCTACTTGTCATTGATACACGTCTAAAAAGATAGGGATTTGATAACAATCTTAACTCTTAAGGAACAAGGATGATAATTATGAGAAAAAGACATGCATTAACCATTATATCAAACAAATCCTAAGGTACTTTCATAGATACAGATCTAAAAGTGTAGGGATTTGATGACAACCATTTAAGAATGATAGTTACGAGATAAAGACCATATCATAAATGTTGATAATAAGACCGTTTAATGTAGATCACAAGATAGGAGTGTTATCCACCTTAGTCATGTTTAAAAGGAAAGTTGCTAAGCATGGGGCAACGTGTTTGGAGAATCAACACGTGCTCATTTCATTTGCCTTCGACACATTTAGATCCTTAGCTCCTGAGGCGGTTCGCTTTTTAGAGCGGGTGCAAAAGGTGGTCCATAGTGACTCACAGAGCCCGAGGAACCAAGGATTTATATTTAGTAGAATAGCTTTGCGATTCAAAAGAGGATAGCGGCGCAGCTTGTTGCTCGCTTACCCATTATCCAGATGTAGTTCGATTTGTGTTATATAAAATAATTATTTTTTTTAAAAAAAAAGGTGTTAATCCATGCCCTTTCAAACAATATGGGGCTCGAACACCACTTTCCCCTTCTCTAGTTATCACGATGGTGCCTTAAAAGGATTAAAAAAAGACGGAGTTTCGTTCCATTTCAACCAATCATATTTTTTAATGTTTTCTTTTGTTTTAGTGTCTAATTAAACCAAAACGCGATTGTTAAAATGTATGTTAGTTAAAGCTCACTGCCTACCTGACAATGACGTGATGCTTTAAACCTTTTACGAGTCTCTTCTACTTAACCCACAACACACGTTCTAAGCGATTAAGATTGAATGATTGCATATGCTTATGTCCTAATCGTAAACTTTAGACGGTTTGTTATCAATTCCGAAAAGTTTATGATCATAATTAAGGAATGGTGTACCATGCACGTTGTTTTAATACACATTAAACTATAAGAGCAATGCAAATATAAAAATGATGTTACTTTTTCTTCATTGAAAACGAAGCATGTTACCTTAAATAAAGACAAACCTATTTTTCCTTTTTTTAAAGAAGAGAAGACAAGTGAGTTGTATAAAAAATATATAGTAAAAGAAAGTCCTTAATATGATTGTATGGGTAGTAAATTTTATTATGAAATTTAATGTTTAACATAGTTTTTAATGTACAAACCAACTTTCCGGATGTAAACGAACCTAGGTACCTAAGATTTACTAATTCAGTCGATGAGAAGTTTGCTTATCGAATAAAACAAGAACATAACTTAAACTTTTTGTTTATTTAATTAAATAAACGAGCATAAATGTATATATCATACGAGCGTAAATACATTTATCATATGTTTGTAAACGTTCATTTGTGTTTGTTCATAAAGAAATTGATCATTTAATATCAAAAAATTGTTTTGAGAAAGAAATTAGTTATTAAGCCTTTTTTAATTGTTATATAATCAACATATAACTTTTTCGAAGTTTGATAATATTGTTAACCCTCAACAAACCAAAGGTTAACTACAAAATAAGTCAAGGTTTTAGATTAGTAATGCACCGATGCTGTTTAGACTTAATTTTAAATTTGGAGTTTGTTTTTAAGTTGTGTTCGGTGTATTCGTTATGTTTGTTCTTGGTTTATTATGGATTCTTGCACTAGTCAAAGCTCCAGTAGCTGATAAACCAAGAAGAAAATGACTCATAGTTGAAGTTGACAAATGTAGGGCTCTTGTAGTATTTTTGTTACAGTAGAAACTCGATAAATTAATACTCGATTATTTAATAAACTCTCTAAGATAATATTTTTTGTCGGTCCCGACTCGGGGATAGGGTGCTAAATTAATAATTCGCTAAAATTATAAGATAACACATTTTTGATAATTTCTTTAGACCCCATATAAAATATAAATTAATAATTCCTTATATATAGCATATTACATGAATGATTTATGAAGGTTTCTTGAAAAATGACTCAATTGTCTTTTGTTTTTTGTTGAAATCAATTTCCCCTTGAATCTCGTTTCTAATTTTCCTTAGCATGGTAAGAACTTTTGGTGTTTTTTGTTAATAGTCCATGCTGAAATTGCAAGATTCATTGCATCTAATACTATAAATTAATAAAATATTAATTAATATATAAATTAATAATTATTAATTTATCGATTAATTAATAACTCTTTTAATTAATAAATTTTGTTGGTCCTAAGTGTATTATTTTATAGAGTTTCTACTGTACTTCGTATTTATCTGTTAGTAGTATGGTTCCCTCGTAATAGAGATAATTATAATGAAATCATTTCAATTTTTCCAAATGTACATTGTTTATATTTGCATATTCTTTAAAAAGGTTCTTAAAAACATGGATGATGTGACACAATAGAATCTCCGTTTTCTACCTCTAATAAAGAAGTGTAGAAATAAAATACAATTAAATAAGTAAAATATACAAAAGTGTAATAATCTGGAATATGATAAAGGAAAAGTAATGTGACGAGAATTTGGTGTTGTTTAATCAGATTCAATAAAAACAAAGTATAAAATATATGTAGTTATACACTTAACATACTGAACCTATTTAGTTATTCATAAAATAAACATGACTAACTACCACTAGAACAAGAGTAATATGTGCTGTTAATATGTCATTGTACAAAAATATACGGTGTTGATAGAATATCCAACAAAAGAAAACGTCATGTGACACCGAAATAGGTCGAGTATGAAAGCAGATTAATAAGTTAATTTAAAAATAAAATACGTTAAAATGAGTTACAAACAAAACAAGTATGCATATTCATGTAAATATAAACCAACCCGATCATATAGTCACTTCTTCGGTTTCAACTGAGTAAGCACACGGGCCGAGCCTCATTCAAAACTTCTTTTGTCATCAAGCTCGAGCCTCATTCAAAGCTCCTTTAGTTATCGAGCACGAGCACGAGCTCAAGCCTCATTCAAAGTTCCTTTAGTTATCGATCACAAGCTCGAGCCTTGTATGGAAGTTCGTTTAGACTCGTTGAGCATTAACAAGCCTTACATATTAAATTTTACCTCTTTTGAACTTATATGCATTATTATTACACTACATAGCCAAGCTCGAGCCGAACTTTGACACATTTAAGTTACTATGCAAGCTCGAGCCAAGCCGAGCTTAGCCTCGTTTAATGTGTTCTCAAAATACATAAATATAATAAAAATATATATGAATTAGTTAATAAATAATAAACAAGCCAAACAAAAGCTCGGAAAAAGAGGTCGAGTCTCTTAGGTCAAAGTGAGCCAGGCTCGATTTGCCTCATCTACGCCCTATTTTTAAATTTTGAAGAAATCCAAACTTAAGAAACTATTTAGAAGCCGGTCAAGTACAACTATTAATGTGCTTTAGTTCAAATTGCTTAAGATATGAGCCAAAGGTAACAAACTCTCAGGTTTGAATTCGATTCTAGTAAGGTTTTATCATAATGGGTATTTAGGCAACAAATTTGTTCTAAAACAAAAAATGGGCTTGAGCTACCATACATTATCTACGCTCATAGACATATAGGCTCCCATTTTACCATTGGATTATACCATATAGCCGAGCCTCATTAGTTGATTGTTAAAAAACATATAAGTAAACTTACAACTATTGATGATCAACATACATTATCTTACTTTACCCTTTTTGCTGGGCCCCACAACTCAAACTTTTTATAAATAAACAACAAAACCCAATAATAACCCATATCTCCTACACATCCATCAAC
Source organism: Bidens hawaiensis (assembly GCF_021521415.1). Taxonomy (NCBI): domain Eukaryota; kingdom Viridiplantae; phylum Streptophyta; class Magnoliopsida; order Asterales; family Asteraceae; genus Bidens; species Bidens hawaiensis. The sequence continues at coordinate 26,603 of NW_027494106.1, read as the reverse complement.
CATTTCCATGCCGACCAATATTTCTTCTTCGTCACCATCTCCAACAATTAGGATTCGCTCCGTGTGGGCACATAACCTTCAACCCGAGTTCCGTCTAATCGAATCCATAATAGACGACTTCCCTTACGTTTCGATGGACACCGAGTTCCCAGGTGTCGTCGTTGTCCATCCTAATTTCCGTCACCAAAACTGTTACCAGCACTACCAAATCCTTAAGTCAAATATAAAATCCAGGTTGGACTCACATTAACCGATTCCAACTGGAACTTACCCGATTTAGCTGAATTAGGCGAACCCAACAAGCGCTACGTTTGGGAGTTTAATTTCAGTGATTTCGATCTTAAAACTGACCAGTATGCTTCGGAGTCCATTGATTTGTTGAGAAGGCAAGGGATTGATTTTGATAAGAATCGTGTTTTCGGGATCGATTCGGTTAAGTTTGGAGAGCTGATGATGTCATCCGGGCTGGTGTGTAATGAGGGTGTGAGCTGGGTGACGTTTCACAGCGCGTATGATTTCGGGTATTTGATTAAGGTTTTGACTGGGAAGGTTTTGCCTGGTGACTTGAATTTGTTCCTTGTGTTGTTAAGATCGTTTTTTGGTGAATAAGTGTATGATGTTAAGCATATGATGAGGTATTGTGACGGGTTGTTTGGTGGGTTGGACCGGGTGGGTGAAATGCTTGGGGTGGAGCGGGTGGTTGGGAAGTGTCACCAGGCCGGGTCGGATAGCTTGTTGACGTGGCATGTGTTTCGGAAGATTAGGGAGCGTTGTGTGGGTGGACCGGAGAAGTATGCTGGTGTTCTGTATGGGTTAGAAGTTGTATGAAGTGTTTTGTTGATGGTAGATAGTATAATGTAACTAGAGTTGCATTGTCCCGTTGGATCTTATTAGCAAATCAATCAGCATTTGTAAAATTGTGGGCTTTTTAATATCAATCTTCTTTGGGTTGGAATGGAATGATTTATAACATTATAAAGTAAAATGTTTTACTTGTTTTTATAGAAAAGAATTATACCCATAACAATCAAATTCACGAAAACTATAACGTTGTTTGTTTGTTTAGTAGACTGGCATATTCTGCTTTTGGTTTTGGGCTTTTCTGGCTGATTGGTTTAGGATGATGCTAGTAGAGACTAGAGTATCATGGAGACATTTGATTTTTTTTTTAATATATTTGTAAGTCAATTAAAAGTTTATTTGGTTGTGCATAGTGCATACCCATAGCAAACAAAACCACAAGACTTAGCAAGTTGGGTTGGATGAAAGAGACGGGGAGTCACATGTAGCCAATGGTGCACACATAGATAGAGAGAGAGTGTGATTGTGAGGGGGAGAGTTGAGTTATGACTTGGCCGTATACATTGCACGAGAAAGGGGGGGGGGGGGGGGGAAGAGCACGTTGGGGAGGGGGTATGACGGGCTCTAACCCGTTGGAGACGGTCCAGTTGTTAATAAAGCATTTGTTACAATGGTCACCATTTTCGATATTGAGAAGTTTGATAGGAAGATTAGTTTACTATGTGGAAGGTTCACATGTGTCTCTTGTTGATACATTTTTTAAACCTTGAAAACCATTATTATCCTACTAACCAATAAGTGTTTGTTAATTTACAAACCAAAATATACTACATGTTTGCTTATATTATATGTAATTTGTTATAATTTAACGAGCCATCCATCTAAATCCTCGGCCACTATCAATTTATATGAACATGTCTAGTTGAATGATCCAAATTCAAATTTGATTAACTTGTAACGTTCCTAAAGAGATTAATATAACACATATTAGTAAGATTAAGTGAGAGGTGTTTTCACATTCCTTAAGGCTATTTGTAGTGGATGAACTACAAAATGGAACGTTTTGTGTCATGTGACGTCTAGTCAACAAATGATGGGTTTTTGTTTTAAGGGTGTAATTGTTTTGTAGCCTCATATATATATATATATATATATATATATATATATATATATATATATATATCACACATAGAAGAACAAAATAATATTTTTCTCAAACCTTCGCAGGCGACAATTATTCATCGCCCCCCTCCCCCGGGGTGGTTGTTTGTTAAAAAAATCGTCCGCGTCGTATCGCCCCACTACACATTACCTAAGGCTATGTGTAGTGAGGCTTGGGCTTGGGCGATTTTGAGCGACAATGGGCGCGAACACCGCCCCCCCTGGGCGAATTGGGGCGCAGGCGAGATGTTTTTGTCGCCGGAAGGAGGGTGGATGTATTATTATTTTATGCATGTGTGTGTTATGTGTTATATATATACATACATATATATATGTGTATATGTATATATGTTGTGTGTGATATATATATGTATATATGTTGTGTGTGTGTGTATATGTATATGTATATGTATATGTATATGTATATGTATATGTATATGTATATGTATATATGTTGTGTGTGTATATATATGTATATGCAAAATGAATCCTAGAACCAACCCGAACCAACCGAACCACCCATTCCCTCCTTTCGGTCAACACCATGGTTCGCAAAACCAACCGAACGTGAACTTACAATGGAACCCGATGAACCTAAACCAACCGAGCTATTCGTTTCAATTTCCCGACTCGAACCTAAACATGTACGCCAATCGAGCTATATGTTTTTTTATATTTTTAGTTATGTATTTTTTTTAGTTATGTTTTTTTTTGTATTTCTTTTTAATTTTAATGCATTTTTATTTTATTATTTTAAATAAATTAGTTTTTATTTGATTAGTTTAATTATAAAAAGAAAATAATAAAAAAAAATATTGTGGGCCCAATTTGTAGCCCATACACCATTACACCCCAAATACAAATTCGCCCCCTTTACTAACTGGGCGCCACGTGTTACAATTCGACCTCAATTGTAACCCCTCCACTACACATAGCCTAATAACCTTTACACGATAACTTTGTTTAAAAAAAAATTATAAAAGTTAGAGCATAGTCCCACAATGGTGCAATGGTGTAAACAAATAGAGACATTGACATGGAATTTCTCTTTATTAAATTCCTTTTATATTCTTTATTAGATAACTTGATAAAAGCAAAAGTATCTTTATGATTGATGTGTATGTGGGTATCAACAAGCTGAAATGAGCCAAACTTCTCTAGTCTTAACCTTAACTCGTTTAAACTAAAGCTTAACTTTGACTCGTGGATAATTTATAAAATTGAGCTTGGCTTGAGTTTGTTCGGGCAATTTGTTATTCAGTTGTTTTATGTAATTACATATAAATTTTTTACACTTAATTTTGTTGTATTTAAATAAATTATTTATGCTTCTTTTTTCACTTTTCTATATAAATAGTAACATTTTTTATGTAATTGTATATATTACATTTATGAAAAAGTACATTTAAAAAAATAGTATAGTTAAATAAACAATAGAATTTTTTTTTAATATTTGGATCAATGACCTACATGTTCATCCCCATTTTACCTCCCGGAAGATTCATTGACAAGTAATGGATTCATTTTAGTATTTTCAACTTTTGATAAAACAATTTAATATTAGTCAAAGATAAGGATAATAACAAACTCAAATCCAGCCGTTAAGTAGGCAAATTAAATATACTAATTATAATTTATAATAATTAACTTATACCTTTTTCAAAGGCAACAACTTTGCTTACTAATCATGAAACTTAATAAAAATTAGCAATTAGCAAAAAGTAATATACCCCACCTCAGTAATACCCCTCACCCCACTCTCTTACACCTTCAATTTCCAATACAAACACACACACTCTCTCACCATTGTTGCTCATCACAAGAATCTTACACAATTTGACTTCCTCTTAAGGTAAACCTTCTTCCCATTATAAATCCATCCTTTATCATCACATCAAAATGGGTTTGTTTCATTCAAGGGGCTTTCAATCTTAATTAGTTCCAATTTTTATTCAGATTTGATCTGCTCTTAATTGATCCCTAGTGGGTACTTTATGCAAAAGTTTTTTTTTTTTTTTTTTGTGAATTGGTAATCTTTTTTGGTGAATTGAAATGGGTGTTGATCCAGTTAGGTTAATCCTTGCTTAAAGATTAATTTTAATTTTTGTTTCAGAATATTGGAAGAAGATGCTGGGTGAGCTCATAATAAACAGTCTTGTGTAAGCAAGCAACTTCCATTTATTAATCTTAATCTTGATTTCTTCATTGATTTAATCTGGATTTATATTTTGCCATTTTGGTGAAATTGGTGAAATTTGGTGATGTTTGGATATGGGTACAGGTTAATCCTTGGATATGCATATCCAGCTTTTGAGTGTTTCAAAACCATTGAGAAGCATGGCTCAGGAAATTCAGAATTAAGATTTTGGTGTCAATATTGGTAATACTAATTTTCTTTCTTATTATTTTTATTTTCACAATTTGAGTAATTTTAAATTGACTGTATTGGTTGTTTGATTATCTATATTTGATGAATGTGACATTTTAGTTGCTTGTTGATGTTTTAATCTTACAAATTGAATAATCAAACATCTCCTTTTCAAAGAAAATCTTGGTCAAACTTACCCTTTTAAAAAGGTCAAACCTTTTTTCCATCGAATGTGAAGTGGTAACTGAATCTTGATTGTTAGTTATGAATTTTTTGCAGGGTCATCATTGCAGTTGTTACAGTTTTTGAAAGAATTGGTGATATATTCATTTCATGGTATGTATAAAAAATTCTCTTTATTAGTATAATATATGCATGTTTTCATATTAGAATTCATCAAAAATTATTTTGTGAATATTGTTTTATAGGGTACCATTGTATAAAGAACTGAAGCTAGCACTCATCATCTACTTATGGTATCCTAAAACTAAGGTAAAGGATGATCATTTTTCATTCCGCGAACTAATACTAGGGGGTGTGCATGAAACTGAAATAAACGATCCGTAACCGAAATAATTGATAAAAGCGAACTGAAATAACCAAACCCAAATGTTTTGTTTTTTTTTTCAAAATGCAAATTTCCAGTTCTGTTTTGCATATTTCGAAAACAGAAAAAACCGAACTAAACCCATAAAACACAGGAAAAAACTGCTTTTTTGTTACTAAATGGTGTAGCCTAAAATTTTAGTCAAAAATGTGTGATAATCAATTAAAATTTAATTAAGAAAAAAAAGTGATGCCCAAATTCACTACTTTGGGGTGTTTTTTTCAGCCGAAAAATTGCAAACCCAAATGGCAAAACCTAAAAACCAAAACCGAGCTGGACCCATTTTGAAAACTAAAAACCTAAAGACCTGAAACCAAATGCTTTTCAAAATTCAAAAATAATTTTTCTTCGGTTTTTGGTTCAGTTTACCCCCAAAAACCGACCCGTACACACCCCTACGTATTACCATTTTGGTTTCTAAAAAAAGAAAAGTTTACGTATGATTCAGGGAACAGGGTATGTATATAATGCAATGTTGAGGCCATTTGTAGCGCGGCACGAAACCGATATTGAAAGAAATTTAAAGGTAATGAGAGCGAAAGCATGGGATGTGGCGATTTATTATTGGCACAATTCATCAGAGCTTGGCCAAACTAAATTTTTTGAAATAGTTCATTATTTAACTTCAAAACCGACAAGGTCAAGGTCCGAGGTGCCCTTTTTTTCTTTTCCGTTTTTAAAGAAAACCGATAAGCAAAAACTAAAGAAAAGATGATATGTTGATAGTTGACAGTGATAGCGATAGTGATAACGATAGTGATAGTGAATCAGTGATAGTGTGTTTTCTGAGGTTTCTTTGTGTATGTTGAACTTGTTTTAATCTTTTGAAATATATTGGAGAGTTTCTTGGAAGGCATAGTAAGTGAATCTTGAATCCGGAAACCTCAATACAGGTGTTGAACGCTACAATCGTAATCATAATTCTTGTTGGTTCGTTTAAACACGAGTAGAGCCAATCAATGTACAAATTTTGTGTTTCCACATGACAATCATGTTTTTTGGTTGCCTCATTTTGTGCATTGCAAAATGTATATCATATATAATTGAATTGAATTGAATTGAATTGATATCTTTGTGTTTGGTTGTCTCAAGTTCATCCATTTGACTTGTAAGGTTGTACCTATCACCGTAATAGAAGTACAAACTATGTTGATATATATCATATACAAGAATTTGTATAATGTCTCACCTTAATACTTTATGACGACAAAGAGAGGCGAAATTGATGGTTTTTAATTTTATTTTGTTTATAACACAAATAAAAGTCGCTTCGGCCCTCTACCGATTTGGTTGTTTAGTTGATTTACCATCAACATCAAAAGAAACTTATGTGGAGTTGTGGACCATTTTTTTTATTTGTTACAAAAAACAATATGCACTAAATCCAAGTCGATTCGGACCTACTGAGGCCCATACTCTAGTGGGCTTTGTATTAAAAATATTTTACCAACATATTCTTGTAACTGAATGTTCAAGCCTCTAGCCTAGAAGTGAAAAAAAAAAAACTGAACCCGGAATCGGTTTTCGTATACCCGGGTTTTTAATATTTGAATTCGTACCCATAGGGTACAGATAGGGTATGCATTTTAATGCCATAAGCCGTACTCGAACCGGACCTGATTTATATCTGGTAATACCCGAACCCCCGAACCGGTTCCATACCCGGAAACGGGTTTTTCCAATACCCGAAGCAGGGTTTTTCAAATACCCGATTTATAACCGAAATTACCCAAAAAATAGCTGAAAATTACTCTAAAAATACCCCTAAAAAGTGCAACACCTGAAAAATTCCAATCTCTACCCAAAAATATCCGGAAAAAACCCCGAAAATATGGTTTTTCAATACCCGGAAATAGTATATTCAAATACCCGGTTTTAGAATACATGGTTTTATACCCAACTCGAACCCGATACATAGCTATGGTTTTTAGAGGCAATACTCGAACCCAAACCCGACCCGGGTATTGCTAATACTCGATTTTCCAATACCCGATCATAACCAAACCCAATTCCATAACCGAACCTTGGTTTTTCTAATACTCGATTTGTGCACCTCTACTCTAGCCTCTAGTTGTCTCTTAAAATGATATGTTTGATCTTCGAGACGATACGAACCTTAATTTTCTATTCGGGACCAAAATCTTATTAATAAAACTTTTTTAGCTATCAAAACCCTAATTATTGTCTTTTACTTTTTTCATTTTTTTATAAGTGTCAAAGTAACCATAACGCCAAGAAGGGACATGCTCCACCACATCCCCCGATTACTCCAACGTCGGTTCTCCAACAATGGCGAATCTAGAAGTAAAATTCAAGGATATTTGAAAATGAAAATATCGGATAGGGTATCTTAGTACATAAAACATAGACTATAAAGATATTCACTAATTTTACACTTCGTCATGAAAGTCGAGGGGTATACCGGACAACCCCTCAAATCCCTTAGGTCCTCCCATGTTCCCCAATTAGACCAGAATAATGACACGTGTGTGCCGAATGATCAGTTACAACAACCCGTCACGTGTCAAAAACGGTTATGATGCTATAACGAATGGCAAGCTACGGTATAACGAATGAGTCGTAATACATAACGAATGAAGCATTCAAAACTTCAACAAGATTTCCAAATCTTCATATACTCATATCCAAACTTAAATCCAAATCTCAATCAATTGTGTATTTCTCGTCCGTAACAACACCAAATCAACAAATAACAACTTAAACAACTCGTAAACACACCGCGAACAAACCCTGACTAATCCGTACCTTCAATTCTCAACCAAACTTGTCCGAATTCACACCCAGTACATTTGGATGATATATGTGTATAGCCGATTCGATTCACACATTGTTCATTAGAATCTATATGATATTAATAGTTGGAAGCTACGTACCTAAACAATCAAGTCGGTGAACTTTGAAAATGAAGAAAAAAAGAATAATAATTAGTACATATACTATTTTATAGTTTGTTTTGCTTGTTAAACGTAATAAGATAATGAATAATTGAATATATTAAGCCATCATAGTCTTACGTCACATTTTTCGGTAAATAAAACGTTTACTATTTTAAACGTAATAAAATGTTATACCTTTATTATAATAACTATATTGTTTATTCTAGCTCTGAATTTCATAAGAAATATTAATTAATTAGTTCACTTTTTATGTTTATCTACCTACATATATGTGTTCGATTCATTTGCCACAATTATTTTTTATCAATATTTGATTAAAAACTAAATAAATATTACTAATTTTCATAGTTAGTTTTAAAACATCAATACTTTAATTTAATCAATTCATCATATACAAAACAAAATTCGATATATTCCATGATCAATGTGGTCACTCTTTTAACATCCGCCAACATGATTCAAATTTGCATCAAGTGACAAAGATTCCACTTTTACTATTTTCCACTATATAAAGTATTCCAATATTATTATTTTCCAATTTAAATCAAACACATTCCAAAATGAACATAGACAAGCTCACCACTGCTCTAACCATAACCTTCGTGGTCTCCGTCGTGGTTCTCTTCGCCGAACTCCTCTTCGTCCTCCGCCGCCGCCGCCCACCGTCCTCCCAACCTCCCAATAAATATTCACCTAAGGAGTTACTCTATTTCTTCGGTTTGAAGTCACAAACAACAAGTGTCGAGCCATCCGAGCCTATGACACAAAAACCGGACGTGTTTAAGTTGTTGGAGGCAAATGCGCCTTCACGGGTTCTTTGTACGATCAAAGAAGATGATAGAGAAGAGGCTGAGTCGACTACCATGTCTGTTGTTGACTCGGTACAGAATTTGGTGACTGAGAATGTGTCGTTGCAAGTGTATGAATCGCTGGTGTTTTTTACTCCGATGGGATCTCCGTCGGAGATTGTATGAGCTAGGAGTGTTCGTTTGTTTACGTTCATTTATTTATTTATGTTTGTTGGTTTACATTTAAGTTTAAGTTTGTCTGTTTATATATATTATGAAATTAAAATATATGTTTAATTTTTGTTCATGTTTACTTGTAGCAGGTGTTCATTTACGTTAGTTTATATTCGGTTATTTGTGTTTAGTTATGTTCGTATGTGTCTATTTATGTTCATGAATCGTTCGTTTAGAACAAAAGCGAATGCGACTATGCTCATTTTCTAAACACACGAACACCAACAAGAAAACAACGTTCGTTTGATTGTTTGTGTTATACTGTTTCGTTAAGTTACTGTTAAAAAGACTAATATGAATATGCCCCGTTCATGTTTGTTCTTGTGCTAACAAACACACATTGTACATTAGACAATGATGAAAAGCTAATTATACTTTCATTAGATTAGTTAGAAATCAAATGCTATATTATAACTTTTAAAAGGAAAATTAAAAGAGGAAGATAACTAGGGCATCTAACGCTAAAAGTGTAATAAAATGTTTATAAAAAATAAAAATTGTTCGCTATAACGAGGATGGTAAGCTTACATCAAATTCTACTTCTGGTTAGGGTAAAACAATTAAAAAAATATATACTATAATAATTTAAGGGTTCAATTTTTACTAACACAAAGAAATAGGCATTGGGTTTGCCATCACCGAAACATACACCAACCACACTTCACTTTTGCCCTCAATTCAAACTGTCTTCATCATGGGTGATCCCCTGGATTTTTGTCAATATGTGCGTCTTTGAACTAACACTTGAAACAAGTTAAACTTGTCTCTATTACGGTCCAAACATGAGAACTTATCTCAAATGATTAGTTTGATGAGTAAGAAAACCCATTTAATTTATAAATTCAAATTTATTTATACCTTATAGTGGTTTAAATCCATAACATGCATGCGTTTGTGGAATTCTTCAACAGTTGGGCTACAAATGTTCACAATGAATCAACTTATATCACCATATCCGGATAGCAAAAACAATCAATGTCTTTTATAGGCTTACATTAATAAAAGAGGAATAACTAGAAAATGTATCGGGACTGAAACGTATCGGCACTCAAAGGTATCAGGACCAAAATGCAATGACACTGGAACAAACCGGCATCAAGACAAAATCAGCATCGGACCGTAATCGATACCAAATGTCCCGGTACCTAACCCGTATCGGTAACAAAAAACCAGAACATACCAGAATAATTACAATAATATTTATATGAAATGATTGAAAATTTAAAGAAAAGGATGATAAGGCTTGTTATAATGTTATTATTGGGTCAAAGAAGAAAGTGGAGCTGAGGTGGCAAAGGACGTGGACCACAACACGTATAGAAGAATTTCGTTCGATGCTTAAAAAATTAAAACTAGTAAACTATTTAAAAAAATAATAATAATCATTGACTCATTGTAATTTGTAATCATTATTAACTCAATATAAAACTAAAAAGTTAAAAAATGTTTTCTATGTTCAAATTTCAAAGTAAAGTTAAAGAGAAAGTGACAAATTGTTCCACTCGGGTTCTTTTGAAAATCATAAACCACTAAAACCTATGCTCAGAGTGGGTCACTCTTTGGACAGCATTGTTTTCTACATTTGATCTTTAACGTCAACAGTTGGCATTTCTACCCGGTGCGTTGTGATGGTTCGGTTAAAAACATTATATATTCGAAAGCTATCTCGTGTAGCGATGTATACATGGCAAAAAGTCGGTTGATATTGGTTTAATTCATTACGATAAAAGTTTTGTGATTAAAGTTAAAAGCTTAAAAGTTTTATTGTAAATCTCTAAAACTTTTATGATCAAAAGTTGAAAATATATTAATCTAATAGTTTAAAAGTGTCGATATTTTGTGCAAAAGCTGAAAGGATAGAAGTTTTGTTTGTGGTCAAAGTTGTAAAGCTAAAAGTATTATGACAAAAGTTGAAAATGTAAAAGTTCTAATTTCAAAGTTGAGAGGTAAAAAAGTAAATATGTAAATTGAAAGGACAAAGTTTCATTTATAAAATTGTGGGGTTAAAAGGTAAAGATGTTAAACTAACGTTGAGGGGTCGGAAGTAAATATCTAAAACTTTTGTGGTGAAATGAATCAAACGTTAGAAGTTGTCATTTAGTTTTTATATAATGATAAATATTGTGTTATGTAATAAAAGTCAGCTAAAAAGCTCGTTTAAGATAAGTTGGTTGTGACTCAATGGTAAAGCACTCACTTTACAAGTGAGAGGTAGGGGGATCAAACCTCACTACCACCAACTTATATGGGAGATATGAGGGATGACCCTGGCTTGCCAGGGTTCGAGTCCTGATCTCACCCGGTTTTACCGGCTCCTCGCTGTCGTGCCGTTTGGCGGGCGTGGGGGTCGGGTTTTATCCGGTGAATCCCTCAACAGGTGGACCGCTAGGGGCTCCGTCCGTCCGGATTAGTGGCCGGCTCGGGCTACCTTTAGCCAATGGGGGCCGCGTATGGGGTACCCGGCGTTACTTAGTTGGCCGTTCAAAAAAAAAAAAGCTCGTTTAAGTTAGCGTGTCTAGTCAAGCTCGATATGTAAGTTTGATCTCGCGTTCATTTATTTAAAGAGTTCCAATACAAACTCGAACTCGTTTGAGCTTGACTTGATTCAAACATTTAGCAAGCCCATCCTGGAAATTAGACCTAAATTAAGGTTATGTGATTTTACTCAATAGAACAAAACTCAAAAACCATCATTATTCAGCATACGAACAATACTTTAGTTACAGCGTAGTTTTCTTGCCTGTGTTTTGGATTCCTGTAGTGTACCTGCCGCAAGGTATTTTATTATTGGTGTCATCCACGTTTCCGTGCCGGTTTGGATGACACAAATTTCCTTGTGCGGGACCGATGGTGTCTCGAGGAGTTCAATGCGGATATCCTTTCCTAAGTGGGTGAAGGCTAATGATGCAAGCTTGCTTAACGCATCCGCAGATTTGTTTTCACTTCGCTTGACGTGTATGAATTTGCAGTCATTGAAATCGCGCATAAGGGATTTTGCTTGTGCGAGGTACAGGGCCATTGTGTCGTTCACGGCCGTGTACGTCCCGTTGATTTGATTGGCTACTAACATGGAATCCACGTGGGCTTCCAAGTTTTTCACTCCCATCTTACGCGCAATTCTCAACCCAGCCAGGAATGCCTCATACTCGGCTTCGTTATTCGTACTTGGAAAATCCAATCGAATAGCGTAAGTGTATTCTTGGCCCGCTGGGTTGGTTAGCTTTAGCCCTGCGCCTGAACCCTCGTTATTGGCTGCCCCATCAGTGTGGAGTCGCCAGACATCATTGATGTCTTGTGCTGGAGAGGGCTGAGCCTCTTCCTGGCACTCTTTTTCCCGCGATGCAGGCACTTCTGCAATAAAGTCGGCCAGAACCTGGCCTTTTATGGCTGGTCTTGGCTTATACTTTATCGCGTATTCCCCCAACTCAATTGCCCATTTGGCTAGGCGTCCCGATAACTCGGGTTTGCCTAGAACGTTTGCAAGTTTGAAGTTGGAGAGAATGGTGATTGGGTGACCCTGGAAATATCGTCTTAACCTGCGTGAAGCGTGTATAAGTGCTAAGACTAATTTTTCGAGGGTAGAGTACCGGGTTTCTACGTCTGTTAGAATACGGCTGACGTAATAGATTGGCATCTGGATGCCTTTTCGTTCTACTAGCAGGACTGCCCCGGTTGCTCTATCAGTTGCGGAAAGGTATAGGATTAACTCCTCTCCCGCTTTTGGTGCTGTCAGCGTTGGGAGTTCGATCAAGCGTGACCGAATCTCCTGAAAAGCTGCTTCCGCTTCAGGTGTCCAGCGGAAGTGCGTTTTCTTTAAACAGTTTCTCAATGTTGACACGAATGGAAACGACTTATCCGCGTGGTTTGCCAAAAAGCGATTAAGTGCCACTAGTCGTCCATTAAGTGTCTGAGCCTGTTTGATGGTAGTAGGTGATTCCATTTTGATAATGGCTTCGACCTTTTCAGGGTTCGCTCTGAAGCCATCTTTAGTGACGATGACCCCCAAGAACTTCCCTTCTTCCATTCCAAAGACACACTTGCTCGGGTTGAGCTTCATGTTTATCTTCCTGAGCGTGTTGAAAGTTTCTTCGATGTCTTTCAACATCACTTCTGGGTCAGGGCTTTTGATGACCAAGTCATCCATGTAGACTTCCAAGTTCCTCCCAATTTGGGAATGAAACTCTTTGTCCATCAGGCGTTGGTATGTGGACCCGGCATTCTTAAGTCCGAATGGCATCATTTGATAACAAAATGTGCCATCGGGCGTCCGAAAAGCGGTTTTGTCCTGATCATCAACGGCCATGTGGATTTGATGGTACCCCTTATACGCGTCCAGGAAGCATTTAAGGTGGAATGGTGCCAACGAATCCACCTTAAGATCAATTTCAGGTAACGGATAACAATCTTTGGGGCATGCTTTGTTCAAATCCTTGAAATCTATGCACATGCGCCATTGTTTGTCATTCTTCGGTACCATAACGGGATTTGCAACCCAAGTTTGATATCTACTAACGCGTACGATGCCTGCGTCAAGGAGTTCCTTGACTTGGGTTCTACACGCGTTAGTTTGTTCTGGCCCCATTACTCTGCGCTTTTGTACGATCGGCGTGACAGCCGGATCGCATTTGAGCTTATGCTCTGCCTTACTCCGGGGTACACCAGTCATGTCAGCTGGTGTCCACGCGAAGATGTCGGCGTTCCTTTGTAATAAGCGCTTAAGTAAGGTGCGTGTGGGATCAACAATTGTTGGGCCAATGGTGACGACCTGGTCCGGGTACTTGCCGTTGAAGGCCCATCTTTCTGGTTCGGTGATGGTTGGTTTAGCCATCTTTGGTTTGGGTTTAGATGAGACAGATGCGATGCATACCTGGGGAATGCCGGTGATCATCGCTACACCCTCAGCTGTTGGCCATCCCATCATGCCGTGGACTGAGGATACCACGGCGTTGAATCTTGCCATCCCGTCTCTCCCGAAGAGAATGTCGTACGTGTGGTGTGGCTTCCTAATCACGACAAAGTCCACCTCTTCTGTGCGGGAGTGTTTCCCATCCGTAAGAGTGACGGGGAAAGATAAGATACCCAGGGGGGTGTTTGTGCTGCCATCAAACCCTTCCATCGAGGCGCAGATCGTTTCCAGGCGCTCCTTGTCTTCGTCATCTAGTTTGTCGAAGAACTGCCTGTACATCACCGTTGACGAGGCGCCGTTGTCAGCAAGAGTGCGGGAGGTGATGTAGTGCCCCAACTGGCTCTTGATGATGATAGGGCCTTCTTTGCTGGGTCCTCCTGGCACTCGCGGGAAGCGCACCTCAGCTTCCTTCCACGCACATGGTTCTATCGTTCGCCTTTTTCTTCCTCTCACGTTACCGTGAACCATGTTGATGCTGATGTCAACGGGCTTCCTTCCGTTTCCTCGGTACCGGTTGTCGTTCCGTCCTCCCTTCTTGATTGATGCCACCAGGTGTGCCAGTCTTCAATCCTTGACGAATGCTTCAACAATATCCTTCAAGGATGACACTCTTCCGTATCGTGACCTTTTGTCCCGTGGAAGTCACAGGATTTGCTCTGATCCGCATTAGGTCGCTGCCGGATCATTGGAGCTTTTGGCCACGGTAGCTTTTCAGTGGCAAATATCTCCATGACGCTTTTGGTGAGTGGCGTCCACCGGTGCTTTTGACTTGAAGGGTGCGTGTGATTTCTTCTGCCAACAAGAGGTTGAGAGCTGGATGAGGTGTCAAAGTTTACCCTTGACTGCCAGATACCTAGCTTCCTCTTTTTGTTCTGCCGGGCGATCCGGACATTGTTCTCTCTTGTCCTCTGCGTGTAGAGGTGTGTACTCTGGGGAAGATCCCTTCCCAGTTGCTTTTCTGTCTCGGCAAAGCGCTTTGCCGCCGTCATGATGGCATCCCATGTTGATGGCATGCCATCCTTACCCGTCAATGTGCGGATAAGCTCTGGGTATTCGGCGCCTTGGATGAAAGCGGCGCGAACCAGATCTTCACTTATGTTGCCGAGACTTAGCTTTTTGGAGTTGAAGCGGGTGATGAAGTCTAGTAAAGATTCATCTTCCTCTCTAACGCAGTTGAGGATCGTCCACTGTTCTTCAGTGTATTTCCTCTGTTGGCTGAAGTGTTGGCTGAACTTGTTCTGAAAGTCCGCCCAGTCATATATGTGGTGGACCGGTAGACGATCGAACCATGCCCTGGCCGCTCCGACCAGAGTCATCTGGAACATGTAACACCACGTGGGTTCCGTCCAGTTGCTGACGGTAGCCCCCGCAATGAACCTGTTCAAATGGTCGTCTGGGTCGGATAGACCATCATAAGTGCCAATATTAGACATTTGTTTGGCACTTCTCGGGGCGATTGCTTCCGCAATGTCCCTTGCAAACTTTGACTTTCCTGCATTTGTAGCAGTTGGCCTAAAGGTTTTTGAGAAGTCACGCGGGTTTCTCTCCGCATTTGTTGGTTTAAAAGCTTCCCCAAAATTCCTTTTTGGCTGGAAGTCCGTTTCCTTACGCTTCCCTTTCGCCTTATGGCGAGGGTTTGCGTCGGTATCGGATTCTTCTCTCTCCTCGTCTGAGTACTCGCACTCGCTGTTCATATTGAGCTGTTGGCGAGTACTGCCGAATTCGTCAGCCTGTTGAACTGAACGCAAGCGTTCATCCAATTCAGCTTGGAACTCTCTTTGACGTGCTTCGGCCCACGCCTTCACTTGATCTAGTGTTTGGCGAGGGGCCCTCGTTCGTTTTTCCAACTGGGCATCAGTGAACCCAGTGGAATATTTACTGCACTTGCCCCGGCTTGGGTAGTCGGGGTAGTGTTCGTAAGATTTGTGTAACCGCCGGTGTTCCCCCCAGTTGCTGGGGTTGTGGTTACCGGGGTTTCTTGGTCGATTACTGGCCTTGGGACCGGAGTAACGTTAACCATTTCTTCAGAAATTTTGAAAAAACTAAATTAGTTCTAGCTTTTATGCACGGATGGCGCCAATGAATAAACACTAAGTGAACCCTGGACAGATTATAGGTAATCTGGGGGTTAAGTAATGTTTCCCACGGATGAGGTCCAGCAGAGAAGGTTGTTCTTCAGGGGACCTGCAAAACAGAGCTCGTCACTGAGAAGGGGGGGGGGGGGGTTCCTCCTTGTGACCACCTTCCGGCGTGAGAATCAGACTAGATTGCTCTGAATATAAGTGTATATTAAGAGATTGCTAGATAAGATTGAGATATCAGATGATGATGATGATGTCCTTACCAATCCAAGGTGTTGGAGTATTTATAGCCGAAGGTAGGTTTCCAAGCAGGTACAGCCGGCTGAATAGTATTCCTGTTCTACCAACAGTGGACTATGCACAGGCCATGCTGGTTGGTGGATAGGTTACGGCCAACAGTAATAAGGTCGGCTGTATACTGTTCCTTTACTGCCGGCTACGCACTGTTCCACCAACTGTAGGCTGCGCACGTTCCATCGTAAGGGTTGGTGAGTAGGCAGCGGCTAATAGTGACAAACAGTACTAGAGGGTGCTCCTCCTCGTATTGTTGTCGGTGAGCTGTCACCTTGTGATTAGTTCATGGGCTGCTCTGGTCAAACTGTCTATTCCGCCCATACCTTAGTAGGTATAGTACGAAAGACCTTCCAGAAGCATACGGACTGGCTCATTTAGGCGGGAGTGCTCCCGCCTTGCTCATTCCTTCATGTGACTACTGAAGTAACGAATACCTTGTGCGTGTAGCCTTGCTGTTAGTGCGGGTAGCCTTCCCTGATGGCTTGTATCCGCAGCTGCGGGAACAGGCGGGGTACTTCACCATTGGGAGGCTTTCCCTGCGGGTACAGCTGGCGTACTGCGCGTAAGGTTCTTTGAGCATGGTGGGTCCTGCTGGAGCAGTTGGTCATTGCGCAGACGTCCCTGTTCAAGGTTAGTCTTGCGGGTCCAACTGGGCTCTGCTGGGACCTACCTCTTCAGAAAACTAAAAGATAAACATCCTAAAAAGATAACAAACAATTCAAACAAAAGATGAATACTAATAAAAATCCAAACAAATTACGAGATAATCAAGGAGACCGGGTCTATCCGCATCATCTAACTTATTACACATCGTTAGTAAATTACCACTAACGACTAAGTTAACACTAACAGGTTGCTACCAATCTTACCTATCAATAACATACCAAGTTGCTATTGATCAGCGACCACCTAGGCTCTGCTATTGACTCTGGGGTTTGCTCTGAAGTCGAGGCGTCTACTAGAACTTGTCGATTAGTTGGTGCATTGAATAGAGATTGTTATAATAAAGTATATACTTTTTTAGTTTAATCTTTTAAGAAAGATAGTATAGTATTAGAGGTGAAATTCTATTGAATCCTTCTTAAAAGAAATAAAAATGCAAAAGCCGAAAGCAATGCAAAACTCTCTTTCATGTATTGTTTTTCAAGTTTTTGCCAATCGAGGCTATTGTACTGTTGGACCAACCCAACTGAGACAATCTTTCAATGTGAGGAGGTATTTGACTACATTTTAAAAAAAGCTTATATTTATATAAAAGATTGTGTGTGTAATATCCGGAAAAAAAAACTACAAGACCGTGTAAACAGAAGTGTAGGTGGTCGTTTTAACAAGAGTATTCAAAGACATATATGTAAGCACATAATCATATTTATATTCCGATAATATATACATCTTTATAATTTAAAATGATTTTGTATCGAATGCACTCTATATGTATGAGGATATACAAAGTATATTAGGGTATGCATTATCATAGACGAGAGAGGCATCTTGGGGATGCGAGAGGGCGCCAACACCACAACACCTGTAGCGCTTTGTGGCGTTGCCTCTTCTACCTTCGCTCCTTTTGCGGGCGCTGGCCCAAATTTGATGATAGCGGGATGTTCTTCAAGCCTATTATGCTTGGTCACCTTACCATTTCATTTTCTAGTTATTTAAAATAAAGGTTTACTCTCAGTATCCATCACATTTCACTTCAACATGAACATTCCATGTAGTGTTATGGGAAAGCCAATTTTGTCAATGTGGCGGCTATGTTTCACAACAAGCTCCTGTCACATAGCTAACTCACATCTCAAATAACACGTAGCCAACTCTCACATGTTCCATAGTGTACATAACCTTATAATTCTAAATATCCGGTAACAATGAATTTAACATTTTAGGATTGTGTGCTAATTATTTCCCATTATAATCCAGCAGCCTCCCTTTATTAAAAAAGTAAAGAAGTTAAATCACCTTTATTAAAACATAATTTATACAATAAATTTTAAAAAACTATATTCTCTTTATTATTAAGTAATGTAAATAAAAAAAATGTGTTTTTTTTATAGTTGCAATGCACTGGGTACATGTATTAACTTAATCATACTATTATATAGTACGGATGCGTGTGCGAGAAACCTATGTGCATAACCCCCCAAACACCCTCACCCATAAAACTTAGCAAGAGAACGCATCTCCCTATCCCACATCCTTCAATCAGGTGACGCCCCGATCTCTTCCGGTCTCGTCTTCCTCCTCTATTCCTTCTTGGGTGCTTCTTAAGCTATATAATTATATGTTAATTAATAATAGTATTGAATCTTAAAACTATAAAACCATGTGTAGTCATAAAGCCAACCGACCAAACGTTATGCGTCACGAGACGCCAAGTCAGAGTTATGATTTTTTACAAAAACAGGGTGTAGTCATAAAACCCATTTCTCGCGTTATCCAATGGCATTTTAATGGATATATATTTAAATTTTGAGCCCATTTCTCACGTTATACACAAAACGCTCCAAAAAAAAAACCCAAAACGCGGGGGGGGGGGGGGGTTGCCCTCAGCGTTATAGGGTGGTCTAGTGCTTATATGTTACCATACCTTATTGCATATTCATATCACATGAAAAATATCTTAAAAGAAGCTCCATCTCCACAACCGAAAAAGAAGAAAAGAACCTAAAAAGGAAGCATGGGTCCCACTTTTCATATCTTAACCTTAACGTCTAAAAAGCAACTTGATAATTCAAATTTTAAATTCATATTCTTCTATACTTTACCTTCAATCAAATAACCACAAACATCAAATAACAATAACAACCAGACTCACCAAATCCAACAAAATCATTAACAATCATAATATGCTCATATAACCTGATATCCAAGTTCAAAATTAAAAAACAACCAAAAATATAAATCTAGTAGTACCATAATTCCATAATTATATGTATCAAAACAAATATTAATAATAACAATAAAAACAAACTACCAATCAAAATCACACTTGGTCCTCTCAAACTTGTGATTAGAAACCTTACGTTTGACACTCAAAGGCACCTTCAAATCACAATCAAACCTAGGTTTAAATTTAGGCGTTTTCATCCACCACACTTTAAACCGAATCTTCAACCGCAACTTCAAATCAATCTTATAAACCTCATCACCCGCTTCGGAATCATATTTAGACTTAACCACCCCACTCACAATATTCTCACCTTTGAGCACCACACTCACATTATTCTCCTTCTTATGCCCCAAATAAAACCCACCCACATCCATGGTCCCAAATCGTTGGCCATGATACAACGCATTAGTCTCAATCTTATCATAATAAATCCCGAGCCTCTTGTTCGGGTTCCGAAACGTCATGTTAACGGAAAAGTTATAATACAAAGTATTATTAGTGGGAGATAAGGTGAATTTGGTGAGGGTGACGTCATCGACGTGGAACTTGGGGACGTTGGGGCGGAAGAGAAACCAGAAGATTAAGGCGATGATTGCGAGGATAACGGCGATGGTGATTAATATCTGACAGATGATGTTAAGTATGCAGCTGCAGATGCAGCTGAAGCAGCAGGTTAATGGGTTGCAGGTGGTGGGCCCACGGCGGCCCGGACGGTGGTAGGATTTGGGGTTTGGTGGTGGGATGGATGGGCCGTAGAAGGCGCCGTTGAGATGCGGTTGTGCCGGCGTTGAGGGCATTATCGGAATTGGTTTTGGGATTGTGATGAGAATTGAATATTTAGGGTTGATGGGGGTTTTATGGAGGAGTGGGGGTGGAATGTAACGGATGCTTTTTTGTAACTTTAATAGGTGTATCTTAGTTGTAATGTGTGCTTCTTTGATTGTACGTTTTGATTCAAGTTTTGGAAGTGTTTATATTAGATTTTGTTTTTTGAATGGATAATTAGAGAAAGACTAGCCAACTTTGAACGTGTTCTAATCAAGTTATTGATGAAAACTTTTGTGTTAATCAGGTAATCGAATTTTCATTTTTGTTTCAATTCTATATATTTTACCAGGATAACAAGTATTCTAGTTTTTTTTTTATTTTTTAATGTTTTTACTTTGCATAATAACTTTTAAAGGTTGCGAAATGGGTTAGGGTCGAAACATGTCACTTAAAAAAAGGGTTGTTTTGGTTCGGGTCGGAACGGGTTAAGGTCAACAGGTTCGGGTTAGAACGGGTCAAGGTCGAAACGAGTCAAAACGGGTTTCGGGTCAGTTTTTTTTTGAACCAACGAATCAACGTGTTTTCAACACGTTACAACTTGTTTTAACACCAAAAGCCCATTTAAGCGATTTTTTAGTTCATTTCAGTACTTAACAGCTCGTTTAAGCGATTTTTCAGTTCGTTTCAGCACTTAACAGCTCGTTTAAGCTAACAGCTCGTTTAAGCAATTTTTCAGTTCGTTTCAGCACTTGACAGCTCGTTTAAGCAGTTTTTCAGTTCGTTTCAGCACCTAACAGCTCGTTTAAGCGATTAGGTGCTGAAACGAACTGAAAACTCGCTTAAACGCGCTGTTAGGTGCTGAAACGAACTGAAAAATCGCTTAAACAAGCTGTTAAGTGCTGAAACAAACTGAAAAATCGCTTAAATGAGCTGTTAGGTGCTGAAACGAATTGAAAAATCGCTTAAACGAGCTGTTAAGTGCTGAAATGAACTGAAAAATCGCTTAAACGAGCTGTTAGGTGCTGAAACAAACTGAAAAACCGCTTAAACGAGCTGTTAAGTGCTTAAACAAACTAAAAAAAATCGCTTAAACGAGTTGTTAAGTTCTAAAACGAACTGAAAAAATCGCTTAAACGAGCTTTTGCTGTTAAAACAAGCTGTAACGTGTTGAAAACATGTTGATTCGTTGGTTCAAAAAAAATAAAAAAAAACTGACCCGAAACCCGTTTTGACCTTATTGACCCGTTCCGACCTTGACCCGTTCTAACCCGAACCTTTTGACCTTAACCCGTTCCGACCCGAACTAAAACAACCCTTTTTTAAGTGACCCGTTTCGACCCTAACCCGTTTCACAATCTTTAAAAGTTATTATGCAAAGTAAAAACATTGAAAAATTAAAAAAAAACTTAGATTACCTGATATCTAGGTAAAATATCTATGATTGGAACAAAAATGATAGTTCAATGACCTGATTGGAACAAAAGTTTTTATCAGTAACCTGATTGGAACAACTTTTAAAGTTGGTTACTATTCTATGGAGTAATCCCTAATTAAATTGTAAAAGTTGTTAGACGTATGTTAGTTGATGGATTGTGTCAAATATCATAAGTTTACTAATATTTTATATTAAAATCGGTAAATATCAATATAAATAAAAATATATACTTTTAAATACTAAATTATTCTAAAAATTCCTAATTTTTAATTACAAAAATGATATTAGCTCTTATACATTACATAATTTCGAATTGCGTTTTATTAAGTTGACCAACTAGATCTGATTGTGTCTGAAGTTGACCACATTTAATCAATTCTTAGTACAAGGTAGTGTTAAAGAAAGTCGCCTTGACACCATACCGTATAACGAGAACTCGACCATGTGGATTTACTTTTACAACATTGGTGGTAACTAAGCACAACCGGTCGTTTTCTGACACGTGACATCCCAAACAGTAATAGCTAGTCTTGAAAAAAATGACGTAGTGATAAATACCCATTAGCTAAGCTTAAAACTAAGTGTTGTAATGGTAATTAAGTATGTGATTAGACAACCCCCCCCCCCCCCCCACACACACACACCACCATTGTTGCATCTCCAAAATTCCAATACAAAACTAAGCTCACAACTAGGGGGGGTCCTCTCGTTTTGAGCTTGTTTTCCCCACCACAACATAACCATTACGCGTAGTCTGACGAACAACTAGTCCATTCGATCATCTTCATTTCCTAAGTACGAAACCGTGGGAGTTTAGGTTGGCTCGTTTAATAAGGGAGCTTGTATAATACAAGCAAATTATTTAACATAATTATGTATAGAATGTATGAAATTGTTGTAAAGAATTTCACTTAAATTTTATAGCATTACGGAGTATAATATATGATAAAGTTATAAAATTTATAAAGTATATGTGATGTGTTAAAAGTAGTTATAAAATTTATTAACTAAACTATGCTAATCTAGACACTAAGTAATAATTATAGACTCTCTAAAACTCGACTAAACTACTGACGTGCAAGTGGACCGATCGACACTAGTAAAGCTAAGTAAGTCCAGATATCGAACCCACGAGACTCTTTAAGTTACGTACACTAGCTAATAAGACTCAACTAACTGACACAGATATTTATTTTATATTATTTTGAGGGGGGGGGGGGGGGTTACTAAAAGACTACATTTAAACTAATTAAAACTAACTAGTCATGACTTGACTTAGTACTCGGATTTACTTCAGATAATGACAAGCAACCACCTAGGCTAGAATCTCTAATGTATCAATTAGTTGGAAAATGTCATATTATGGAATCAATATCTTAAAGTATTTAGTTAATGGGAAATCGAACAGAACCCTCAACCCCTCTCAAGGAGACACCTATATAACCCTAATAAGTTATTAAAAATACCGGTTTTATTCGACTCACTTACGGTCGCTAGTTTATTTTATGACAAATACCTTTATACGAAATCCTATATTATAGTGCGGAAATCAAAGTAATTTTAATGAATTCACTCGACTAGATAAAAAAAGCTGATAAATCAAATCTAGACAGACTTTTACGAAGAACTAAATCTAGCAAATTAAACAACCAAGACTTATCACGTAATTTATCACCTTACAACTAATTAGATTAGCAACACACTTAGGTCTAATTGATTAATAATTATTGTTCTCATGTTTTATTGCAAATCAACCATAAACTAGTCAAAAACACACAGTAAATGACTTAACAGAATCATATTATATGACAGACAATCACCAAAGAATTTGTGAAATAATAAAACTCATTAACAATCTTAAGCGCACATATGCATCGAATAATAACAACAAACCTCTTGCTTAAACATAAATCCATAAACAAACACAAAATCCATACCAAAATCCAATGTCAACAGAAGTTCATCATAAGCCTAGGTGGTCTAAAGAGTTTACCCAAGCATAACTGAATCAAATAAAACAAGAAAAGAATTCACGGTGAACAACATAAGAAAAACGTAAAACGAGAGAATTAGGGTGATAAAACCCGTGGTATTCGGTCCCGATCGATTAGCACTTCACCCGGTGATTCCTAGCCTTCAAAGCCTTTATGATTTGCAATCCTAAGCTCTAAGACTCTCCAAAATCGACTGCTTATCGTGTGGTAATAAAACCCGTGGTATTCGGTCCCGATCGATTAGCACTTCACCCGGTGATTCCTAGCCTTCAAAGCCTTTAAGATTTGCAATCCTAAACTCTAAGACTCTCCAAAATCGACTTATTATCGTGTGTTATGTTAGGTTTAGTTTAAGCATGTTTATATAGTTTTTTAATCCCTAACCCCATCCAGGCGTCGGAACTTTCTGGAAAAACAAGCTCCCCGCGTCGCGCGGGGAGCAAAACTGACATGCTCGCCTGACGTGGGCTATTGTGGTTGATTTGTTTCGCGTGCTGGTCCGGTCCGGTTCAATCTTGGTTCATCCCGGTTCTCGGTTTTAACTCGTTGAGCTCCGTTTCTTGCTCTTTCTAACCTCTTTTTAGTTCCGAGACCTACAAAACATAATTAAGTTAGTAATATACAAATTCTAAATGAAAAGGAAACTAATAAAATATTATATAAACTCTACAGGGGAAAACATGTATATTTAGCATTATATCAATATGCATTCTTAATTTGGTCAATTTCTTTTATTTCATAGGTGTTAGGGCACGGAAATTTGACACTGTGGATACATTATCCTGACATATGTTCTTGGATCAGTTATTCTTAGACAGATCCTGTCAGGATCAGTGGTCGTCAGTACTTGGTATTATTAACAATTGTTTCTTGTGTGTAGGTTGTTATTTAATAAGTATAACGGCTGCGAGACTTATTCCACCGGATATCTCGCTATTGGACTTGTCAAACACGTGGTCAAATGGCTGTAGCACGTTTAGTGGGAGAAGTGGCGGATTTATAGGACTTCTTGTTGAGTCACCAACAACTGAGTACTAAGGATATGTTATTCTTGAAGACGTGCTTGGATCAATTATCCTTCTGAAGAATTCTCTAGCTGAGTCTGGATCCAGGATCTTTAGTCAACATTGCTGTTGATGGATGATTGTCACATGAAGACTGATGTTTAATAACTGCAACAACTCCTAGACTTAGTCTACCTATAATTTCGTTACATGACTCCTTTAGGCACGTGGTCAAAGTCGTGGATGAAGCTAGTGGGAGTAGTTCCTTAAAAATAGGACATTAGTTATTGTTATTTTTTGTATATAACGAGATTGTGATCAGCTAGGGTTACACACTTATCACCTTACACACTTTAGCAGCTCTCATAATTCTCTCCAGGAGCATACACACACACATAGCAACTATTGTATTTCTGATCATAATCTCCACAACACTTGTAACCACCTTTTATTATCAATATACTTGACGGTGATAGTTTTCACCGTCCGGGGGTTTTTTTGTGCCGGAGATTACTATAATCACGTACTATCCGACCAAAGGTTACCTCGTTGATCCTTGACCGAAGTGATTCGACCAATGATTACCTCGTTAATCCTTGACCGAAGTCATTCGACCAAAGATTGTCTTGTTAAGTTTTGACCGAAGTAAGATTATCGTAATTAAGGGCTTTTTCCCTCGTTATCAAATCACGGTGTTCATCTCTATTTCGTTCATATAATCGCTGTTATCATTTAAGCACTAAACCTCACATAACAGATTTGGATATATTATCCTTAGCAGATTTTTGTCCAAAATAATAGGTATGAAGGACTTATCATAGGAACAACCCACTATTATTATTGATGAGACGGTTGATGAAATATCCCGAAGTCTCTTAAGTTATCTTTTATTTTTTAGGGATGAATAAACATCAAAATGTGGATTATGACCATATTCTTATTTTTCTTTCCTACATTTGCAGATTATATTTATGGGCATGAAATTATAGAAAGATGATTTGGAAGATTGTTTTTAATTCTCAAGATGTTGGTTTAAGAAGATTGTTTATTTTGAAACAATGTGTTTATATTGAAGAATGGAGACGACCCTGGGTACATCACTGCATGTGGCATTAAGAAAGGAGATTCTTGCACAACGTATCGGTATTGCCGAGTTATCGAGCTACCCGGTATGTCTACTTACAGAGAACACCCTGATCATCCTAAATGACTGCTTACTTTTTAGTCATAGTTGTATTGACACGAAGATTATTTGTTAAAAATAACCACAACATATAGAAGAAGATCGACCCAATCCAAAGCAACCACCAAAAGAAAAACTTGGCGCCCACCGTGTGGTAATTGGTGCTATAATCCATTTTACTCCTATCAATTTTTGATTTTTTCATACCCATATCACTATCAATGGCCTCTCAATCAACCTCTGCTTCATCAACAATGCCGTCTTCGGTTTCTATCTCATCAACGACTTTTTCACCGATGCCTCCGCCAATCACGTGAGCACAACGGCCTGCTGCTGCTGGAAGCAAGACGCAACTACTAGTCTTTCAGAGCTCAAAAACCGTTGTTGCTGCGCCGGTGGTTAATACTAACAATGATGTTTCATCTATGTTTTCGCAGGTTAAGGCATATATGGAGCAGCAGAACAAGACCAACCAAAGGATCCTGCGTGAAATCGAAGACATCAAAAAGTCTAAGAGGCCAGCAGAGGATTTCACCCCCTGATGCCTAGGATGCTGGATTTCACCAGTCCAGGGTCCCTAGCTCAGTTCCCGCAATGATCACCCATCCTTCAACAGGGATCCATGGGTCCTCAGACTCAAGGATCCTCAGCCTTCCAGCAAGGATCATCCATCCTTCACCAGGGGTCCGTGGGTCAACCAGCTCAAAGATCCTCAACCTTTAAGCAAGGATCATCTATCCTTCACCACGGGTCCATGGGTCAACCAGCTCAAGGACCCTCAACTTTTCAGCAAGGATCATCTATCCTTCAACAGAGGTCCATGGGTCAACAGACTCAAGGATTCTCGTTGGTTCAGCCAGGATCATCTATCCTCCAACAAGGGTTCATGGGTCAGCAAGCTCAGGGATCCTCATTCTTCCTGCAAGGATCATCTATCCTCCAACAAGGGTCCATGGGTCAGCAAGCTCAGGGATCCTCATTCTTCCCGCAAGGATCCTCTATCCTTTAGCAGGGATCCATGGGTCAGCAGATTCAAGGATCCTCGATCTTTCAGCAAGGACCTACAGTCCTAAATCCAGAACCGATGGGTCAGCAGGTTCAAGGATCCTCCATGTTCCAGAGAGGGTCATCAATCCTTCAACAAGGGTCCTCTGGGGTGTATCACCAAGGA